>NW_028135280.1:0-150000 GCF_964662115.1 Mustela nivalis | reverse complement strand
ATGCATGCCACTCGATTGTAAAGCAATTATACAGCCCACCCTGTATACTAATGCCCTGTCTGGCACAGCCTGAGACAAGACATCCCAAACGACACCCAGACAGCTGGCCCCAACCTGGACACATAGATCCGCTATGGCTGTAGGTCGTCATCTCTTCCCAACCTCGGTTTTCAGGCTTCAGAACCTAGACCTTATCTCCAATCACTGCCCAGGGGTGAACGTGATGCAGAAATTAGAATTCCTCCTTCCCCATGGCCAGAAACCTTGTGGTTGGCATGTTGTCCAACGTTCAATGTGTGAAAACATGCATTGTCCGAAAGGCCACGCCAGTGCTTGAGGGCCGCCTAGGGCACATGCATTGTGACCTGCAGAGTGAGTCCCGTATTAAAGTAACGCCTCTCAGTGGCTGGACCAAGATCCTGCATATGGGGCTTGTCATATCCATAGGCCCCCAGGCTTAACCAGAGGGCGAGTATTCCAGTTGTCAGTACCCACTGCTATGCTCTAGAATCCCTCTACTGGGGGGACACATGAAGCAGAAAACAGGACACTTCCCTTCCCACAGAATCACCCCAAACTCTTGGGGGCTGGACAAACTACCAGAGAGGGAGACTTCTACGACCCATGAAGCAACTCCTACATTAAACGGCCATTGTGGACAAAACATCCAGAGACAAAAGCCTGAGCGACTGCCTCCCTCTCACCCTTCTTTCATATCCAGAGGAGCTCCCCTCATGGACTGTAGATCAGGCCTGCCGTAACCTCGGCCCCAAACCTGAGCTGAGTTAGGGTTTTTGGATGTCTGTCTGCACAGCCATGGCCCACACAGCCCCCAGGCTGGGGTCTCTGGAGCCACACCACAGAACTGTGCCTGCTCTCTCCTAAGAAACTGCCCATTCCATTGGCCACAACTCTACAAAATAGTAGAAACCTCAAGGTCCCCAAGGACATCCCACTACCGCAAGCCGCACTGGACAAATAGGGGCATTATGACACAAGCTGAGCAACTACTACCTCCATGCAGACACACAGACAGATATCCGCAGAGACAGAAGATTGAACCAGACAGGCCCCTAGGCCCTATTATGAACTCTTGCTTTGGTGTCCAGGTATCACTCCTCAGAGGCCTGGGTTCGAAGACCAGCATACGGGGCTTTCCTGAGGCACCAGACTGAAGACCTCTCATCTCCACATGGGAAGCTTCCTTGTTGGAGTTGTGTCAAGCCCTTCGGGTTGGAGAATCCTGCAGAGTCCCTTAGCTACTGCCACATTCCAAGGTCTCCATGGCCACCAACCCACATTATGACTCATCCTCAGGAGAGTCCATTTAAACTCAGCCTTCTGGGTAGCTCACCCAAGAGCCCGCAGATTGAGCGTGCCTTGTCTCGACCAGGCAATGGGAAGGTGAGTTGGCATTTCTCGGCATCCATGCTTAGGGCCCTGCTCTCGAGTCTTTCTGTATGGGGCATCCTGGAACCATCCAATAATACTCGACTGTCCTGAAGAAGGAAACTTTGAAGTTTGGAGCAGCTCACAACTCCCAGCGTAGGGAAACCTCCCTGGCCTCATGACGCCCCCACCCCCTTCAGAAAGGGGCCGTCATGGACACAAACTCCAGCTTGAGGCAACATCTGATAATCGCCCTGACCTCACCTGCAGGAGATCTCGATTCTGCCTCTGCAGAGTGGGCCTGCCATGCTCTTGGCCCCAAAACTCGTGCTAGCTTGTGTTTTCAGACTTCTTTCCTCACAATCCTGGCCACACCCCTCCAGATTGGCAATTCTGGAGACACAATGCAGCACTCTGCCTGCCCTCCAGAAGAAAAATGTTGCCCTATAGGGCTAACCAGAAACGCCAAATGAGTAACAACCTGCATGCCACTCGACCATACCCCAATTATACAGTCTAGCCTGTGCACTAAAGCCCTGTCTGACACAGCCTGAGGACAGACCTCCAGTCCAACACCCAGACAGCTGGCCGTACACAGAGCATATCACACCCACAATGGCTTTAGGCCATCATCTCCACCCAACCTCAGTTTTCACCTTCAGAACCTAGACCTTATCTCCACTCACTGCTCAGGAGTGAACGTGATGCAAGAATCAGAACTTCTCCTTCGCCTTGGCAAGAAACCTAGTGGTTGGCATGTTGTCCAATGTTCATTGTAGGAGAAAGCAGCATGGACTAAGAGGCCCTACCTATCCCTGAGGGCCACAATGTGCACAAACACACATTGTGACCCTCAGCGTGAGCCCTATCCTCATGTAAAGCCTCTTAGTGACTGGAACAACAGCCCACATATGGGGCTTGCCAAGCCCCTAGTCCCCCAATCTCAACCAGAGTTCGAGATGTCTAGTCACCCCTACTCAGGGCTCTACTCGCGAATCCCTCTTTGGTGGGACACCTGAGGTAAAAAAAAAAAAAATACAGAAAGGACTCTTCCCATCCACAGAATGATCCCAAACACTTGGGATCAGGCCAAATCACCAGAGAAAGAATTGTCCATGGCCCTTGAGGACACCCCGACATTCCACGGCCACAGTTGACACAAAATCCAGAGATAAAACCCTGAGCAAGCGCCACATACTCGCCCTTTGTTCATAGCCCGGAAAATTCTCACGGTCTGTAGATTGAGCCTTCATACATACATCCCCAAACCTAAGCTGAGTTTGTGTTTTCAGACTTCTGTCCCCACAGTCCTGGCCCACACAACATCCAAGCTGGGGCCCCTGGAGCCACACCTCAGGACTGTGGCTTCCCTCTCCAGGGGAATTCTGCCATTTCCATTGGCCACAACCCTATAGATTAGGAGAATCCTCCAAACTCCCCCAGGCCATCCGAATTGTGTTGGCTGCCCAGGACAAACAGGGATGATCTTTTACAAGATAGGAAACCAACTCCACTCAGACACAGAGACAGATATCCCCATAGAATAAGATTGAACTGGACGGGCACTGAGGCCCTAATCAGATCCATTGCTTTTGATTCCAGTCATCTCTCCTCAGAGGCCTGGTTTCCAATACCAGCATATGGGAGATTCCTTAGGCACTCATCAAAACAATTCTCTTCTCTACATAGGAAACATACTCTTTAGAGCTCCATCCAAACCTCCGGTTATGAACATCCCTCAAGGCCCCGGATCAAGCACCCCATTCCAAGGTCTACATGGACACAAATGCACATTATGACCCATCCTCAACTCACCCATTACAACACACCCGCCTCGGTTGCTCCCCTAAAACCAGCAGATCGAACTTGCCTTGGCTCTATGAGACACCTGGAATGGGAGGCAGGCTGCCCAGGCATCCATCCTTAGAACCCTGCTCTGGATAACTTCCTTATGGGATGTCCTGGAGCCATCCAACAGGTCTCGACTGTCCCACCGAAGAAATCATTGTGGTTTGGAGCATCTCACAATTCCCATCGTCGAACAACCTCTATGTCCTCGTGACACCCTCCCCTTCATGAAGAGGCCTTCATGGACAGAAACTCCGACCTAAGAAAACGTCTGATCCTAGCTCTGTCTTCAGGTATACGGGATCTCGAATCATCTCTGCAGAAGGTGCCTGCCTTCCCCTCATCCCGAAATCTAAGTCTGGCTTGTGTTCTCAGAATTTTTTGCTCACACTCCTGGCCCACAAGCCTTCCAGTTTGGGAATTCTGGAACAACTATGTGGCACTGTGTCTTCCCTCCAGAAGAAAAACGTTGCCCTCTGGGGCTACCCAGTAACCACAAATGAGTACCATCCTGCACGAAACTCGACTGCACCCCAATGATACAGTCTATCCTGGGCACTTATTCCCTGTCTGCCACAGGCTGAGCTTGCACCTCCCAACCCACACTCAACAGCTGGCCGAACACTGAGCACATCAGACACACCATGGCCTTAGGGCTTCATCTCTTCCCAAGCTCAGTTTTCAGGCTTCAGAACCTAGACCTTAAATCCAATCACAGTCCAGGAGTGAAAGTGTTGCAGAAATTAGAACTCCATCTTCCCCATGGCCAGAAAACTTGTGGTTCCCATACTGTGCAACGTTCAGTGTAGGAGGCACCAGCATGGTACTTTAGGCCACGCCCTGACTGGAGGGGATCCTTGGGCACAAAACCACATTGTGAAACTCAGTGTGAGACCTATCCTCAAGGAAGGCCTCTCAGTGTCTGGACCAAGAGCCCAGATATGGGGCTTGCCATGTTCTTAGGTCCCAATGTTAACCAGAGGTCTGGTTGTCCAGTTGCCCCCACCCACGACTCTGCTCTGGAATCCCTCTTTTGGTGGTCCACCGGAGGTTAAAAAAAAAAAAATAAACAAAAAAACCCAGAAAGGCCTCCTCCCTTCCCACAGAATGACCCCAAACTCTTGGGATCGGGTCAAATCCCCAGAAAGGGAGCCTCATCGATGGCCCATGAGGACACCCCGACATTCCATGGCAATCGGTGACACATTTCCAGAAAAAAAAAAAAAAAGCATGAGCAAGCACCTCACATTCGCCCTTTGTTCATATCCCGAGGAGGTCTCCTCACGGTCTATAGATCGGGCCGGCCATACCTACATCCCACAACCTAAGTGGAGTTTGTGTTTTAAGACTTTTGTCCAAATAGCCCTGGACCACACACGCTCCACACTTGAGTCCCTGGAGCCACACCTCAGGACTGTGCTTCCCTTTCAAGGGAATTCTTCCCATTCCATTGGCCACAACCTTGCAAATTAGGAAAAACCTCCAAAGTCACCGAGGCCATCTCAATAGTGTAGGCCGCCCAGGACAAACAGGGGTGATCTCAAACCAGCTGAGCAACTACCTCCACTCAGAAAAGAGATGTCCCCAGAGAAAAATATTGAACCGGACAGGCCCCTAGGCCCTAATCAGATCCATTGCTTTGGTTTCTAGGCATCTCTCCTCAGAGGCCTCGTTTCCAATACCAGCATATGGTGGTTTCCTGAGGCACCAATAGGAACAAATCTCGTCTCCCCATGGAAACTTGCTCATTGGAGCTTTGTCATAACCTCTGGTTAGGAGAATCCTTCAGGGCCCTTGTGCCACTGCCCCATACCAAGGTCTCCATGGACTCAAACCAACATTAAGACCATCCTCAGGAAAGTCCATTTCAACTCAGCCCCCTCTGTTGCTACCCCAAGCCAGCAGATCAAACGTTTCTTGTTGCTAGGAGACAAATGGAATGTGAGGCTGGCTGCCCAGGCATCCATACTTAGAACCCTGTTCTGGAAAAATACCTTATAAGACGTCCTGGAGCCATCCAACAAATCTTAATTGTCCCACAAAGGAATCCTTGCGGTTTGGAGCATCTCACAACTCCAATAGTGGGAAAACCCCCAAGGCCTCATAATGCCCCCCCTTCCTGAAGGGGCCAACATGGACAGAAACTCAAACCTGAGCCAAAGTCTGAACCTCGACCTGACTTCAGACACATGAGATCTCAATTCAGCTCTGCAGAGTGTGCCTGCCATGTCCTTGCCCCGAAACCTAAGCCTAGCTTGTGTTCTCAGACTTCTGTCCTCACTCACCTGGCCCACAACCCTCCAGTTTGGGAATTCCGAAGCCACAATGCAGCACTCTGCCTGCCCTCCAGAAGAAAAACTTTGCCCTATGTTGCTAATAAGAAACCCCAAATGACTTTCTAATGCATGCCACTCGATTGTAAAGCAATTATACAGCCCACCCTGTATACTAATGCCCTGTCTGGCACAGCATGAGACAAGACATCCCAAACGACACCCAGACATCTGGCCCCAACCTGGACACATAGGACCCGCTATGGCTGTAGGTCGTCATCTCTTCCCAACCTCGATTTTCAGGCTTCAGAACCTAGACCTTATCTCCAATCACTGCCCAGGGGTGAACGTGATGCAGAAATTAGAATTCCTCCTTCCCCATGGCCAGAAACCTTGTGGTTGGCATGTTGTCCAACGTTCAATGTGGGAAAACCTGCATTGTCCGAAAGGCCACGCCAGTGCTTGAGGGCCGCCTAGGGCACATGCATTGTGACCTGCAGAGTGAGTCCCGTATTAAAGTAACGCCTCTCAGTGGCTGGACCAAGATCCTGCATATGGGGCTTGTCATATCCATAGGCCCCCAGGCTTAACCAGAGGGCGAGTATTCCAGTTGTCAGTACCCACTGCTATGCTCTAGAATCCCTCTACTGGGGGGACACATGAAGCAGAAAACAGGACACTTCCCTTCCCACAGAATGACCCCAAACTCTTGGGGGCTGGACAAACTACCAGAGAGGGAGACTTCTACGACCCATGAGGCAACTCCTACATTAAACGGCCATTGTGGACAAAACATCCAGAGACAAAAGCCTGAGCGACTGCCTCCCTCTCACCCTTCTTTCATATCCAGAGGAGCTCCCCTCATGGACTGTAGATCAGGCCTGCCGTAACCTCGGCCCCAAACCTGAGCTGAGTTAGGGTTTTTGGATGTCTGTCTGCACAGCCATGGCCCACACAGCCCCCAGGCTGGGGTCTCTGGAGCCACACCACAGAACTGTGCCTGCTCTCTCCTAAGAAACTGCCCATTCCATTGGCCACAACTCTACAAAATAGTAGAAACCTCAAGGTCCCCAAGGACATCCCACTACCGCAAGCCGCACTGGACAAATAGGGGCATAATGACACAAGCTGAGCAACTACTACCTCCATGCAGACACACAGACAGATATCCGCAGAGACAGAAGATTGAACCAGACAGGCCCCTAGGCCCTATTATGAACTCTTGCTTTGGTGTCCAGGTATCACTCCTCAGAGGCCTGGGTTCGAAGACCAGCATACGGGGCTTTCCTGAGGCACCAGACTGAAGACCTCTCATCTCCACATGGGAAGCTTCCTTGTTGGAGTTGTGTCAAGCCCTTCGGGTTGGAGAATCCTGCAGAGTCCCTTAGCTACTGCCACATTCCAAGGTCTCCATGGCCACCAACCCACATTATGACTCATCCTCAGGAGAGTCCATTTAAACTCAGCCTTCTGGGTAGCTCACCCAAGAGCCCGCAGATTGAGCGTGCCTTGTCTCGACCAGGCAATGGGAAGGTGAGTTGGCGTTTCTCGGCATCCATGCTTAGGGCCCTGCTCTCGAGTCTTTCTGTATGGGGCATCCTGGAACCATCCAATAATACTCGACTGTCCTGAAGAAGGAAACTTTGAAGTTTGGAGCAGCTCACAACTCCCAGCGTAGGGAAACCTCCCTGGCCTCATGACGCCCCCACCCCCTTCAGAAAGGGGCCGTCATGGACACAAACTCCAGCTTGAGGCAACATCTGATAATCGCCCTGACCTCACCTGCAGGAGATCTCGATTCTGCCTCTGCAGAGTGGGCCTGCCATGCTCTTGGCCCCAAAACTCGTGCTAGCTTGTGTTTTCAGACTTCTTTCCTCACAATCCTGGCCACACCCCTCCAGATTGGCAATTCTGGAGACACAATGCAGCACTCTGCCTGCCCTCCAGAAGAAAAATGTTGCCCTATAGGGCTAACCAGAAACGCCAAATGAGTAACAACCTGCATGCCACTCGACCATACCCCAATTATACAGTCTAGCCTGTGCACTAAAGCCCTGTCTGACACAGCCTGAGGACAGACCTCCAGTCCAACACCCAGACAGCTGGCCGTACACAGAGCATATTACACCCACAATGGCTTTAGGCCATCATCTCCACCCAACCTCAGTTTTCACCTTCAGAACCTAGACCTTATCTCCACTCACTGCTCAGGAGTGAACGTGATGCAAGAATCAGAACTTCTCCTTCGCCTTGGCAAGAAACCTAGTGGTTGGCATGTTGTCCAATGTTCATTGTAGGAGAAAGCAGCATGGACTATGAGGCCCTACCTATCCCTGAGGGCCACAATGTGCACAAACACACATTGTGACCCTCAGCGTGAGCCCTATCCTCATGTAAAGCCTCTTAGTGACTGGAACAACAGCCCACATATGGGGCCTGCCAAGCCCCTAGTCCCCCAATCTCAACCAGAGTTCGAGATGTCTAGTCACCCCTACTCAGGGCTCTACTCTGGAATCCCTCTTTGGTGGGACACCTGAGGTAAAAAAAAAAAAATACAGAAAGGACTCTTCCCATCCACAGAATGATCCCAACCACTTGGGATCAGGCCAAATGACCAGAGAAAGAATTGTCCATGGCCCTTGAGGACACCCCGACATTCCACGGCCACCATTGACACAAAATCCAGAGACAAAACCCTGAGCAAGCGCCACATACTCGCCCTTTGTTCATAGCCCGGAAAATTCTCACGGTCTGTAGATTGAGCCTTCATACATACATCCCCAAACCTAAGCTGAGTTTGTGTTTTCAGACTTCTGTCCCCACAGTCCTGGCCCACACAACATCCAAGCTGGGGCCCCTGGAGCCACACCTCAGGACTGTGGCTTCCCTCTCCAGGGGAATTCTGCCATTTCCATTGGCCACAACCCTATAGATTAGGAGAATACTCCAAACTCCCCCAGGCCATCCGAATTGTGTTGGCTGCCCAGGACACACAGGGATGATCTTTCACAAGTTAGGAAACCACCTCCACTCAGACCCAGAGACAGATATCCCCATAGAATAAGATTGAACTGGACGGGCACTGAGGCCCTAATCAGATCCATTGATTTTGATTCCAGTCATCTCTCCTCAGAGGCCTAGTTTCCCATACCAGCATATGGGAGATTCCTTAGGCACTCATCAAAACAATTCTCTTCTCTACATAGGAAACATACTCTTTAGAGCTCCATCCAAACCTCCGGTTATGAACACCCCTCAAGGCCCCGGATCAAGCACCCCATTCCAAGGTCTACATGGACACAAATGCACATTATGACCCATCCTCAACTCACCCATTACAACACACCCGCCTCGGTTGCTCCCCTAAAACCAGCAGATCGAACTTGCCTTGGCTCTATGAGACACCTGGAATGGGAGGCAGGCTGCCCAGGCATCCATCCTTAGAACCCTGCTCTGGATAACTTCCTTATGGGATGTCCTGGAGCCATCCAACAGGTCTCGACTGTCCCACCGAAGAAATCATTGTGGTTTGGAGCATCTCACAATTCCCATCGTCGGACAACCTCTATGTCCTCGTGACACCCTCCCCTTCATGAAGAGGCCTTCATGGACAGAAACTCCGACCTAAGAAAACGTCTGATCCTAGCTCTGTCTTCAGGTATACGGGATCTCGAATCATCTCTGCAGAAGGTGCCTGCCTTCCCCTCATCCCGAAATCTAAGTCTGGCTTGTGTTCTCAGAATTTTTTGCTCACACTCCTGGCCCACAAGCCTTCCAGTTTGGGAATTCTGGAACAACTATGTGGCACTGTGTCTTCCCTCCAGAAGAAAAACGTTGCCCTCTGGGGCTACCCAGTAACCACAAATGAGTACCATCCTGCACGAAACTCGACTGCACCCCAATGATACAGTCTATCCTGGGCACTTATTCCCTGTCTGCCACAGGCTGAGCTTGCACCTCCCAACCCACACTCAACAGCTGGCCGAACACTGAGCACATCAGACACACCATGGCCTTAGGGCTTCATCTCTTCCCAAGCTCAGTTTTCAGGCTTCAGAACCTAGACCTTAAATCCAATCACAGTCCAGGAGTGAAAGTGTTGCAGAAATTAGAACTCCATCTTCCCCATGGCCAGAAAACTTGTGGTTCCCATACTGTGCAACGTTCAGTGTAGGAGGCACCAGCATGGTACTTTAGGCCACGCCCTGACTGGAGGGGATCCTTGGGCACAAAACCACATTGTGAAACTCAGTGTGAGACCTATCCTCAAGGAAGGCCTCTCAGTGTCTGGACCAAGAGCCCAGATATGGGGCTTGCCATGTTCTTAGGTCCCAATGTTAACCAGAGGTCTGGTTGTCCAGTTGCCCCCACCCACGACTCTGCTCTGGAATCCCTCTTTTGGTGGTCCACCGGAGGTTAAAAAAAAAAAAATAAACAAAAAAACCCAGAAAGGCCTCCTCCCTTCCCACAGAATGACCCCAAACTCTTGGGATCGGGTCAAATCCCCAGAAAGGGAGCCTCATCGATGGCCCATGAGGACACCCCGACATTCCATGGCAATCGGTGACACATTTCCAGAAAAAAAAAAAAAAAGCATGAGCAAGCACCTCACATTCGCCCTTTGTTCATATCCCGAGGAGGTCTCCTCACGGTCTATAGATCGGGCCGGCCATACCTACATCCCACAACCTAAGTGGAGTTTGTGTTTTAAGACTTTTGTCCAAATAGCCCTGGACCACACACGCTCCACACTTGAGTCCCTGGAGCCACACCTCAGGACTGTGCTTCCCTTTCAAGGGAATTCTTCCCATTCCATTGGCCACAACCTTGCAAATTAGGAAAAACCTCCAAAGTCACCGAGGCCATCCCAATAGTGTAGGCCGCCCAGGACAAACAGGGGTGATCTCAAACCAGCTGAGCAACTACCTCCACTCAGACAAGAGATGTCCCCAGAGAAAAATATTGAACCGGACAGGCCCCTAGGCCCTAATCAGATCCATTGCTTTGGTTTCTAGGCATCTCTCCTCAGAGGCCTCGTTTCCAATACCAGCATATGGTGGTTTCCTGAGGCACCAATAGGAACAAATCTCGTCTCCCCATGGAAACTTGCTCATTGGAGCTTTGTCATAACCTCTGGTTAGGAGAATCCTTCAGGGCCCTTGTGCCACTGCCCCATACCAAGGTCTCCATGGACTCAAACCAACATTAAGACCATCCTCAGGAAAGTCCATTTCAACTCAGCCCCCTCTGTTGCTACCCCAAGCCAGCAGATCAAACGTTTCTTGTTGCTAGGAGACAATTGGAATGTGAGGCTGGCTGCCCAGGCATCCATACTTAGAACCCTGTTCTGGAAAAATACCTTATAAGACGTCCTGGAGCCATCCAACAAATCTTAATTGTCCCACAGAAGGAATCCTTGCGGTTTGGAGCATCTCACAACTCCAATAGTGGGAAAACCCCCAAGGCCTCATAATGCCCCCCCTTCCTGAAGGGGCCAACATGGACAGAAACTCAAACCTGAGCCAAAGTCTGAACCTCGACCTGACTTCAGACGCATGAGATCTCAATTCAGCTCTGCAGAGTGTGCCTGCCATGTCCTTGCCCTGAAACCTAAGCCTAGCTTGTGTTCTCAGACTTCCGTCCTCACTCACCTGGCCCACAACCCTCCAGTTTGGGAATTCCGAAGCCACAATGCAGCACTCTGCCTGCCCTCCAGAAGAAAAACTTTGCCCTATGTTGCTAATAAGAAACCCCAAATGATTTTCTAATGCATGCCACTCGATTGTAAAGCAATTATACAGCCCACCCTGTATACTAATGCCCTGTCTGGCACAGCATGAGACAAGACATCCCAAACGACACCCAGACATCTGGCCCCAACCTGGACACATAGGACCCGCTATGGCTGTAGGTCGTCATCTCTTCCCAACCTCGATTTTCAGGCTTCAGAACCTAGACCTTATCTCCAATCACTGCCCAGGGGTGAACGTGATGCAGAAATTAGAATTCCTCCTTCCCCATGGCCAGAAACCTTGTGGTTGGCATGTTGTCCAACGTTCAATGTGGGAAAACCTGCATTGTCCGAAAGGCCACGCCAGTGCTTGAGGGCCGCCTAGGGCACATGCATTGTGACCTGCAGAGTGAGTCCCGTATTAAAGTAACGCCTCTCAGTGGCTGGACCAAGATCCTGCATATGGGGCTTGTCATATCCATAGGCCCCCAGGCTTAACCAGAGGGCGAGTATTCCAGTTGTCAGTACCCACTGCTATGCTCTAGATTCCCTCTACTGGGGGGACACATGAAGCAGAAAACAGGACACTTCCCTTCCCACAGAATGACCCCAAACTCTTGGGGGCTGGACAAACTACCAGAGAGGGAGACTTCTACGACCCATGAGGCAACTCCTACATTAAACGGCCATTGTGGACAAAACATCCAGAGACAAAAGCCTGAGCGACTGCCTCCCTCTCACCCTTCTTTCATATCCAGAGGAGCTCCCCTCATGGACTGTAGATCAGGCCTGCCGTAACCTCGGCCCCAAACCTGAGCTGAGTTAGGGTTTTTGGATGTCTGTCTGCACAGCCATGGCCCACACAGCCCCCAGGCTAGGGTCTCTGGAGCCACACCACAGAACTGTGCCTGCTCTCTCCTAAGAAACTGCCCATTCCATTGGCCACTACTCTACAAAATAGTAGAAACCTCAAGGTCCCCAAGGACATCCCACTACCGCAAGCCGCACTGGACAAATAGGGGCATTATGACACAAGCTGAGCAACTACTACCTCCATGCAGACACACAGACAGATATCCGCAGAGACAGAAGATTGAACCAGACAGGCCCCTAGGCCCTATTATGAACTCTTGCTTTGGTGTCCAGGTATCACTCCTCAGAGGCCTGGGTTCGAAGACCAGCATACGGGGCTTTCCTGAGGCACCAGACTGAAGACCTCTCATCTCCACATGGGAAGCTTCCTTGTTGGAGTTGTGTCAAGCCCTTCGGGTTGGAGAATCCTGCAGAGTCCCTTAGCTACTGCCACATTCCAAGGTCTCCATGGCCACCAACCCACATTATGACTCATCCTCAGGAGAGTCCATTTAAACTCAGCCTTCTGGGTAGCTCACCCAAGAGCCCGCAGATTGAGCGTGCCTTGTCTCGACCAGGCAATGGGAAGGTGAGTTGGCGTTTCTCGGCATCCATGCTTAGGGCCCTGCTCTCGAGTCTTTCTGTATGGGGCATCCTGGAACCATCCAATAATACTCGACTGTCCTGAAGAAGGAAACTTTGAAGTTTGGAGCAGCTCACAACTCCCAGCGTAGGGAAACCTCCCTGGCCTCATGACGCCCCCACCCCCTTCAGAAAGGGGCCGTCATGGACACAAACTCCAGCTTGAGGCAACATCTGATAATCGCCCTGACCTCACCTGCAGGAGATCTCGATTCTGCCTCTGCAGAGTGGGCCTGCCATGCTCTTGGCCCCAAAACTCGTGCTAGCTTGTGTTTTCAGACTTCTTTCCTCACAATCCTGGCCACACCCCTCCAGATTGGCAATTCTGGAGACACAATGCAGCACTCTGCCTGCCCTCCAGAAGAAAAATGTTGCCCTATAGGGCTAACCAGAAACGCCAAATGAGTAACAACCTGCATGCCACTCGACCATACCCCAATTATACAGTCTAGCCTGTGCACTAAAGCCCTGTCTGACACAGCCTGAGGACAGACCTCCAGTCCAACACCCAGACAGCTGGCCGTACACAGAGCATATCACACCCACAATGGCTTTAGGCCATCATCTCCACCCAACCTCAGTTTTCACCTTCAGAACCTAGACCTTATCTCCACTCACTGCTCAGGAGTGAACGTGATGCAAGAATCAGAACTTCTCCTTCGCCTTGGCAAGAAACGTAGTGGTTGGCATGTTGTCCAATGTTCATTGTAGGAGAAAGCAGCATGGACTATGAGGCCCTACCTATCCCTGAGGGCCACAATGTGCACAAACACACATTGTGACCCTCAGCGTGAGCCCTATCCTCATATAAAGCCTCTTAGTGACTGGAACAACAGCCCACATATGGGGCCTGCCAAGCCCCTAGTCCCCCAATCTCAACCAGAGTTCGAGATGTCTAGTCACCCCTACTCAGGGCTCTACTCTGGAATCCCTCTTTGGTGGGACACCTGAGGTAAAAAAAAAAAAAAATACAGAAAGGACTCTTCCCATCCACAGAATGATCCCAACCACTTGGGATCAGGCCAAATGACCAGAGAAAGAATTGTCCATGGCCCTTGAGGACACCCCGACATTCCACGGCCACCATTGACACAAAATCCAGAGACAAAACCCTGAGCAAGCGCCACATACTCGCCCTATGTTCATAGCCCGGAAAATTCTCACGGTCTGTAGATTGAGCCTTCATACATACATCCCCAAACCTAAGCTGAGTTTGTGTTTTCAGACTTCTGTCCCCACAGTCCTGGCCCACACAACATCCAAGCTGGGGCCCCTGGAGCCACACCTCAGGACTGTGGCTTCCCTCTCCAGGGGAATTCTGCCATTTCCATTGGCCACAACCCTATAGATTAGGAGAATCCTCCAAACTCCCCCAGGCCATCCGAATTGTGTTGGCTGCCCAGGACACACAGGGATGATCTTTCACAAGTTAGGAAACCACCTCCACTCAGACCCAGAGACAGATATCCCCATAGAATAAGATTGAACTGGACGGGCACTGAGGCCCTAATCAGATCCATTGATTTTGATTCCAGTCATCTCTCCTCAGAGGCCTAGTTTCCCATACCAGCATATGGGAGATTCCTTAGGCACTCATCAAAACAATTCTATTCTCTACATAGGAAACATACTCTTTAGAGCTCCATCCAAACCTCCGGTTATGAACACCCCTCAAGGCCCCGGATCAAGCACCCCATTCCAAGGTCTACATGGACACAAATGCACATTATGACCCATCCTCAACTCACCCATTACAACACACCCGCCTCGGTTGCTCCCCTAAAACCAGCAGATCGAACTTGCCTTGGCTCTATGAGACACCTGGAATGGGAGGCAGGCTGCCCAGGCATCCATCCTTAGAACCCTGCTCTGGATAACTTCCTTATGGGATGTCCTGGAGCCATCCAACAGGTCTCGACTGTCCCACCGAAGAAATCATTGTGGTTTGGAGCATCTCACAATTCCCATCGTCGGACAACCTCTATGTCCTCGTGACACCCTCCCCTTCATGAAGAGGCCTTCATGGACAGAAACTCCGACCTAAGAAAACGTCTGATCCTAGCTCTGTCTTCAGGTATACGGGATCTCGAATCATCTCTGCAGAAGGTGCCTGCCTTCCCCTCATCCCGAAATCTAAGTCTGGCTTGTGTTCTCAGAATTTTTTGCTCACACTCCTGGCCCACAAGCCTTCCAGTTTGGGAATTCTGGAACAACTATGTGGCACTGTGTCTTCCCTCCAGAAGAAAAACGTTGCCCTCTGGGGCTACCCAGTAACCACAAATGAGTACCATCCTGCACGAAACTCAACTGCACCCCAATGATACAGTCTATCCTGGGCACTTATTCCCTGTCTGCCACAGGCTGAGCTTGCACCTCCCAACCCACACTCAACAGCTGGCCGAACACTGAGCACATCAGACACACCATGGCCTTAGGGCTTCATCTCTTCCCAAGCTCAGTTTTCAGGCTTCAGAACCTAGACCTTAAATCCAATCACAGTCCAGGAGTGAAAGTGTTGCAGAAATTAGAACTCCATCTTCCCCATGGCCAGAAAACTTGTGGTTCCCATACTGTGCAACGTTCAGTGTAGGAGGCACCAGCATGGTACTTTAGGCCACGCCCTGACTGGAGGGGATCCTTGGGCACAAAACCACATTGTGAAACTCAGTGTGAGACCTATCCTCAAGGAAGGCTTCTCAGTGTCTGGACCAAGAGCCCAGATATGGGGCTTGCCATGTTCTTAGGTCCCAATGTTAACCAGAGGTCTGGTTGTCCAGTTGCCCCCACCCACGACTCTGCTCTGGAATCCCTCTTTTGGTGGTCCACCGGAGGTTAAAAAAAAAAAATAAACAAAAAAACCCAGAAAGGCCTCCTCCCTTCCCACAGAATGACCCCAAACTCTTGGGATCGGGTCAAATCCCCAGAAAGGGAGCCTCATCGATGGCCCATGAGGACACCCCGACATTCCATGGCAATCGGTGACACATTTCCAGAAAAAAAAAAAAAAAGCATGAGCAAGCACCTCACATTCGCCCTTTGTTCATATCCCGAGGAGGTCTCCTCACGGTCTATAGATCGGGCCGGCCATACCTACATCCCACAACCTAAGTGGAGTTTGTGTTTTAAGACTTTTGTCCAAATAGCCCTGGACCACACACGCTCCACACTTGAGTCCCTGGAGCCACACCTCAGGACTGTGCTTCCCTTTCAAGGGAATTCTTCCCATTCCATTGGCCACAACCTTGCAAATTAGGAAAAACCTCCAAAGTCACCGAGGCCATCCCAATAGTGTAGGCCGCCCAGGACAAACAGGGGTGATCTCAAACCAGCTGAGCAACTACCTCCACTCAGACAAGAGATGTCCCCAGAGAAAAATATTGAACCGGACAGGCCCCTAGGCCCTAATCAGATCCATTGCTTTGGTTTCTAGGCATCTCTCCTCAGAGGCCTCGTTTCCAATACCAGCATATGGTGGTTTCCTGAGGCACCAATAGGAACAAATCTCGTCTCCCCATGGAAACTTGCTCATTGGAGCTTTGTCATAACCTCTGGTTAGGAGAATCCTTCAGGGCCCTTGTGCCACTGCCCCATACCAAGGTCTCCATGGACTCAAACCAACATTAAGACCATCCTCAGGAAAGTCCATTTCAACTCAGCCCCCTCTGTTGCTACCCCAAGCCAGCAGATCAAACGTTTCTTGTTGCTAGGAGACAATTGGAATGTGAGGCTGGCTGCCCAGGCATCCATACTTAGAACCCTGTTCTGGAAAAATACCTTATAAGACGTCCTGGAGCCATCCAACAAATCTTAATTGTCCCACAGAAGGAATCCTTGCGGTTTGGAGCATCTCACAACTCCAATAGTGGGAAAACCCCCAAGGCCTCATAATGCCCCCCCTTCCTGAAGGGGCCAACATGGACAGAAACTCAAACCTGAGCCAAAGTCTGAACCTCGACCTGACTTCAGACGCATGAGATCTCAATTCAGCTCTGCAGAGTGTGCCTGCCATGTCCTTGCCCTGAAACCTAAGCCTAGCTTGTGTTCTCAGACTTCCGTCCTCACTCACCTGGCCCACAACCCTCCAGTTTGGGAATTCCGAAGCCACAATGCAGCACTCTGCCTGCCCTCCAGAAGAAAAACTTTGCCCTATGTTGCTAATAAGAAACCCCAAATGATTTTCTAATGCATGCCACTCGATTGTAAAGCAATTATACAGCCCACCCTGTATACTAATGCCCTGTCTGGCACAGCATGAGACAAGACATCCCAAACGACACCCAGACATCTGGCCCCAACCTGGACACATAGGACCCGCTATGGCTGTAGGTCGTCATCTCTTCCCAACCTCGATTTTCAGGCTTCAGAACCTAGACCTTATCTCCAATCACTGCCCAGGGGTGAACGTGATGCAGAAATTAGAATTCCTCCTTCCCCATGGCCAGAAACCTTGTGGTTGGCATGTTGTCCAACGTTCAATGTGGGAAAACCTGCATTGTCCGAAAGGCCACGCCAGTGCTTGAGGGCCGCCTAGGGCACATGCATTGTGACCTGCAGAGTGAGTCCCGTATTAAAGTAACGCCTCTCAGTGGCTGGACCAAGATCCTGCATATGGGGCTTGTCATATCCATAGGCCCCCAGGCTTAACCAGAGGGCGAGTATTCCAGTTGTCAGTACCCACTGCTATGCTCTAGATTCCCTCTACTGGGGGGACACATGAAGCAGAAAACAGGACACTTCCCTTCCCACAGAATGACCCCAAACTCTTGGGGGCTGGACAAACTACCAGAGAGGGAGACTTCTACGACCCATGAGGCAACTCCTACATTAAACGGCCATTGTGGACAAAACATCCAGAGACAAAAGCCTGAGCGACTGCCTCCCTCTCACCCTTCTTTCATATCCAGAGGAGCTCCCCTCATGGACTGTAGATCAGGCCTGCCGTAACCTCGGCCCCAAACCTGAGCTGAGTTAGGGTTTTTGGATGTCTGTCTGCACAGCCATGGCCCACACAGCCCCCAGGCTAGGGTCTCTGGAGCCACACCACAGAACTGTGCCTGCTCTCTCCTAAGAAACTGCCCATTCCATTGGCCACTACTCTACAAAATAGTAGAAACCTCAAGGTCCCCAAGGACATCCCACTACCGCAAGCCGCACTGGACAAATAGGGGCATTATGACACAAGCTGAGCAACTACTACCTCCATGCAGACACACAGACAGATATCCGCAGAGACAGAAGATTGAACCAGACAGGCCCCTAGGCCCTATTATGAACTCTTGCTTTGGTGTCCAGGTATCACTCCTCAGAGGCCTGGGTTCGAAGACCAGCATACGGGGCTTTCCTGAGGCACCAGACTGAAGACCTCTCATCTCCACATGGGAAGCTTCCTTGTTGGAGTTGTGTCAAGCCCTTCGGGTTGGAGAATCCTGCAGAGTCCCTTAGCTACTGCCACATTCCAAGGTCTCCATGGCCACCAACCCACATTATGACTCATCCTCAGGAGAGTCCATTTAAACTCAGCCTTCTGGGTAGCTCACCCAAGAGCCCGCAGATTGAGCGTGCCTTGTCTCGACCAGGCAATGGGAAGGTGAGTTGGCGTTTCTCGGCATCCATGCTTAGGGCCCTGCTCTCGAGTCTTTCTGTATGGGGCATCCTGGAACCATCCAATAATACTCGACTGTCCTGAAGAAGGAAACTTTGAAGTTTGGAGCAGCTCACAACTCCCAGCGTAGGGAAACCTCCCTGGCCTCATGACGCCCCCACCCCCTTCAGAAAGGGGCCGTCATGGACACAAACTCCAGCTTGAGGCAACATCTGATAATCGCCCTGACCTCACCTGCAGGAGATCTCGATTCTGCCTCTGCAGAGTGGGCCTGCCATGCTCTTGGCCCCAAAACTCGTGCTAGCTTGTGTTTTCAGACTTCTTTCCTCACAATCCTGGCCACACCCCTCCAGATTGGCAATTCTGGAGACACAATGCAGCACTCTGCCTGCCCTCCAGAAGAAAAATGTTGCCCTATAGGGCTAACCAGAAACGCCAAATGAGTAACAACCTGCATGCCACTCGACCATACCCCAATTATACAGTCTAGCCTGTGCACTAAAGCCCTGTCTGACACAGCCTGAGGGCAGACCTCCAGTCCAACACCCAGACAGCTGGCCATACACAGAGCATATCACACCCACAATGGCTTTAGGCCATCATCTCCACCCAACCTCAGTTTTCACCTTCAGAACCTAGACCTTATCTCCACTCACTGCTCAGGAGTGAACGTGATGCAAGAATCAGAACTTCTCCTTCGCCTTGGCAAGAAACCTAGTGGTTGGCATGTTGTCCAATGTTCATTGTAGGAGAAAGCAGCATGGACTATGAGGCCCTACCTATCCCTGAGGGCCACATTGTGCACAAACACACATTGTGACCCTCAGCGTGAGCCCTATCCTCATGTAAAGCCTCTTAGTGACTGGAACAACAGCCCACATATGGGGCCTGCCAAGCCCCTAGTCCCCCAATCTCAACCAGAGTTCGAGATGTCTAGTCACCCCTACTCAGGGCTCTACTCTGGAATCCCTCTTTGGTGGGACACCTGAGGTAAAAAAAAAAAAATACAGAAAGGACTCTTCCCATCCACAGAATGATCCCAACCACTTGGGATCAGGCCAAATGACCAGAGAAAGAATTGTCCATGGCCCTTGAGGACACCCCGACATTCCACGGCCACCATTGACACAAAATCCAGAGACAAAACCCTGAGCAAGCGCCACATACTCGCCCTTTGTTCATAGCCCGGAAAATTCTCACGGTCTGTAGATTGAGCCTTCATACATACATCCCCAAACCTAAGCTGAGTTTGTGTTTTCAGACTTCTGTCCCCACAGTCCTGGCCCACACAACATCCAAGCTGGGGCCCCTGGAGCCACACCTCAGGACTGTGGCTTCCCTCTCCAGGGGAATTCTGCCATTTCCATTGGCCACAACCCTATAGATTAGGAGAATCCTCCAAACTCCCCCAGGCCATCCGAATTGTGTTGGCTGCCCAGGACACACAGGGATGATCTTTCACAAGTTAGGAAACCACCTCCACTCAGACCCAGAGACAGATATCCCCATAGAATAAGATTGAACTGGACGGGCACTGAGGCCCTAATCAGATCCATTGATTTTGATTCCAGTCATCTCTCCTCAGAGGCCTAGTTTCCCATACCAGCATATGGGAGATTCCTTAGGCACTCATCAAAACAATTCTCTTCTCTACATAGGAAACATACTCTTTAGAGCTCCATCCAAACCTCCGGTTATGAACACCCCTCAAGGCCCCGGATCAAGCACCCCATTCCAAGGTCTACATGGACACAAATGCACATTATGACCCATCCTCAACTCACCCATTACAACACACCCGCCTCGGTTGCTCCCCTAAAACCAGCAGATCGAACTTGCCTTGGCTCTATGAGACACCTGGAATGGGAGGCAGGCTGCCCAGGCATCCATCCTTAGAACCCTGCTCTGGATAACTTCCTTATGGGATGTCCTGGAGCCATCCAACAGGTCTCGACTGTCCCACCGAAGAAATCATTGTGGTTTGGAGCATCTCACAATTCCCATCGTCGGACAACCTCTATGTCCTTGTGACACCCTCCCCTTCATGAAGAGGCCTTCATGGACAGAAACTCCGACCTAAGAAAACGTCTGATCCTAGCTCTGTCTTCAGGTATACGGGATCTCGAATCATCTCTGCAGAAGGTGCCTGCCTTCCCCTCATCCCGAAATCTAAGTCTGGCTTGTGTTCTCAGAATTTTTTGCTCACACTCCTGGCCCACAAGCCTTCCAGTTTGGGAATTCTGGAACAACTATGTGGCACTGTGTCTTCCCTCCAGAAGAAAAACGTTGCCCTCTGGGGCTACCCAGTAACCACAAATGAGTACCATCCTGCACGAAACTCGACTGCACCCCAATGATACAGTCTATCCTGGGCACTTATTCCCTGTCTGCCACAGGCTGAGCTTGCACCTCCCAACCCACACTCAACAGCTGGCCGAACACTGAGCACATCAGACACACCATGGCCTTAGGGCTTCATCTCTTCCCAAGCTCAGTTTTCAGGCTTCAGAACCTAGACCTTAAATCCAATCACAGTCCAGGAGTGAAAGTGTTGCAGAAATTAGAACTCCATCTTCCCCATGGCCAGAAAACTTGTGGTTCCCATACTGTGCAACGTTCAGTGTAGGAGGCACCAGCATGGTACTTTAGGCCACGCCCTGACTGGAGGGGATCCTTGGGCACAAAACCACATTGTGAAACTCAGTGTGAGACCTATCCTCAAGGAAGGCCTCTCAGTGTCTGGACCAAGAGCCCAGATATGGGGCTTGCCATGTTCTTAGGTCCCAATGTTAACCAGAGGTCTGGTTGTCCAGTTGCCCCCACCCACGACTCTGCTCTGGAATCCCTCTTTTGGTGGTCCACCGGAGGTTAAAAAAAAAATAAAATAAACAAAAAAACCCAGAAAGGCCTCCTCCCTTCCCACAGAATGACCCCAAACTCTTGGGATCGGGTCAAATCCCCAGAAAGGGAGCCTCATCGATGGCCCATGAGGACACCCCGACATTCCATGGCAATCGGTGACACATTTCCAGAAAAAAAAAAAAAAAGCATGAGCAAGCACCTCACATTCGCCCTTTGTTCATATCCCGAGGAGGTCTCCTCACGGTCTATAGATCGGGCCGGCCATACCTACATCCCACAACCTAAGTGGAGTTTGTGTTTTAAGACTTTTGTCCAAATAGCCCTGGACCACACACGCTCCACACTTGAGTCCCTGGAGCCACACCTCAGGACTGTGCTTCCCTTTCAAGGGAATTCTTCCCATTCCATTGGCCACAACCTTGCAAATTAGGAAAAACCTCCAAAGTCACCGAGGCCATCCCAATAGTGTAGGCCGCCCAGGACAAACAGGGGTGATCTCAAACCAGCTGAGCAACTACCTCCACTCAGACAAGAGATGTCCCCAGAGAAAAATATTGAACCGGACAAGCCCCTAGGCCCTAATCAGATCCATTGCTTTGGTTTCTAGGCATCTCTCCTCAGAGGCCTCGTTTCCAATACCAGCATATGGTGGTTTCCTGAGGCACCAATAGGAACAAATCTCGTCTCCCCATGGAAACTTGCTCATTGGAGCTTTGTCATAACCTCTGGTTAGGAGAATCCTTCAGGGCCCTGGTGCCACTGCCCCATACCAAGGTCTCCATGGACTCAAACCAACATTAAGACCATCCTCAGGAAAGTCCATTTCAACTCAGCCCCCTCTGTTGCTACCCCAAGCCAGCAGATCAAACGTTTCTTGTTGCTAGGAGACAATTGGAATGTGAGGCTGGCTGCCCAGGCATCCATACTTAGAACCCTGTTCTGGAAAAATACCTTATAAGACGTCCTGGAGCCATCCAACAAATCTTAATTGTCCCACAGAAGGAATCCTTGCGGTTTGGAGCATCTCACAACTCCAATAGTGGGAAAACCCCCAAGGCCTCATAATGCCCCCCCTTCCTGAAGGGGCCAACATGGACAGAAACTCAAACCTGAGCCAAAGTCTGAACCTCGACCTGACTTCAGACGCATGAGATCTCAATTCAGCTCTGCAGAGTGTGCCTGCCATGTCCTTGCCCTGAAACCTAAGCCTAGCTTGTGTTCTCAGACTTCCGTCCTCACTGACCTGGCCCACAACCCTCCAGTTTGGGAATTCCGAAGCCACAATGCAGCACTCTGCCTGCCCTCCAGAAGAAAATCTTTGCCCTATGTTGCTAATAAGAAACCCCAAATGATTTTCTAATGCATGCCACTCGATTGTAAAGCAATTATACAGCCCACCCTGTATACTAATGCCCTGTCTGGCACAGCATGAGACAAGACATCCCAAACGACACCCAGACATCTGGCCCCAACCTGGACACATAGGACCCGCTATGGCTGTAGGTCGTCATCTCTTCCCAACCTCGATTTTCAGGCTTCAGAACCTAGACCTTATCTCCAATCACTGCCCAGGGGTGAACGTGATGCAGAAATTAGAATTCCTCCTTCCCCATGGCCAGAAACCTTGTGGTTGGCATGTTGTCCAACGTTCAATGTGGGAAAACCTGCATTGTCCGAAAGGCCACGCCAGTGCTTGAGGGCAGCCTAGGGCACATGCATTGTGACCTGCAGAGTGAGTCCCGTATTAAAGTAACGCCTCTCAGTGGCTGGACCAAGATCCTGCATATGGGGCTTGTCATATCCATAGGCCCACAGGCTTAACCAGAGGGCGAGTATTCCAGTTGTCAGTACCCACTGCTATGCTCTAGAATCCCTCTACTGGGGGGACACATGAAGCAGAAAACAGGACACTTCCCTTCCCACAGAATGACCCCAAACTCTTGGGGGCTGGACAAACTACCAGAGAGGGAGACTTCTACGACCCATGAGGCAACTCCTACATTAAACGGCCATTGTGGACAAAACATCCAGAGACAAAAGCCTGAGCGACTGCCTCCCTCTCACCCTTCTTTCATATCCAGAGGAGCTCCCCTCATGGACTGTAGATCAGGCCTGCCGTAACCTCGGCCCCAAACCTGAGCTGAGTTAGGGTTTTTGGATGTCTGTCTGCACAGCCATGGCCCACACAGCCCCCAGGCTGGGGTCTCTGGAGCCACACCACAGAACTGTGCCTGCTCTCTCCTAAGAAACTGCCCATTCCATTGGCCACTACTCTACAAAATAGTAGAAACCTCAAGGTCCCCAAGGACATCCCACTACCGCAAGCCGCACTGGACAAATAGGGGCATTATGACACAAGCTGAGCAACTACTACCTCCATGCAGACACACAGACAGATATCCGCAGAGACAGAAGATTGAACCAGACAGGCCCCTAGGCCCTATTATGAACTCTTGCTTTGGTGTCCAGGTATCACTCCTCAGAGGCCTGGGTTCGAAGACCAGCATACGGGGCTTTCCTGAGGCACCAGACTGAAGACCTCTCATCTCCACATGGGAAGCTTCCTTGTTGGAGTTGTGTCAAGCCCTTCGGGTTGGAGAATCCTGCAGAGTCCCTTAGCTACTGCCACATTCCAAGGTCTCCATGGCCACCAACCCACATTATGACTCATCCTCAGGAGAGTCCATTTAAACTCAGCCTTCTGGGTAGCTCACCCAAGAGCCCGCAGATTGAGCGTGCCTTGTCTCGACCAGGCAATGGGAAGGTGAGTTGGCGTTTCTCGGCATCCATGCTTAGGGCCCTGCTCTCGAGTCTTTCTGTATGGGGCATCCTGGAACCATCCAATAATACTCGACTGTCCTGAAGAAGGAAACTTTGAAGTTTGGAGCAGCTCACAACTCCCAGCGTAGGGAAACCTCCCTGGCCTCATGACGCCCCCACCCCCTTCAGAAAGGGGCCGTCATGGACACAAACTCCAGCTTGAGGCAACATCTGATACTCGCCCTGACCTCACCTGCAGGAGATCTCGATTCAGCCTCTGCAGAGTGGGCCTGCCATGCTCTTGGCCCCAAAACTCGTGCTAGCTTGTGTTTTCAGACTTCCTTCCTCACAATCCTGGCCACACCCCTCCAGTTTGGCAATTCTGGAGACACAATGCAGCACTCTGCCTGCCCTCCAGAAGAAAAATGTTGCCCTATAGGGCTAACCAGAAACGCCAAATGAGTAACAACCTGCATGCCACTCGACCATACCCCAATTATACAGTCTAGCCTGTGCACTAAAGCCCTGTCTGACACAGCCTGAGGACAGACCTCCAGTCCAACACCCAGACAGCTGGCCATACACAGAGCATATCACACCCACAATGGCTTTAGGCCATCATCTCCACCCAACCTCAGTTTTCACCTTCAGAACCTAGACCTTATCTCCACTCACTGCTCAGGAGTGAACGTGATGCAAGAATCAGAACTTCTCCTTCGCCTTGGCAAGAAACCTAGTGGTTGGCATGTTGTCCAATGTTCATTGTAGGAGAAAGCAGCATGGACTATGAGGCCCCACCTATCCCTGAGGGCCACAATTTGCACAAACACACATTGTGACCCTCAGCGTGAGCCCTATCCTCATGTAAAGCCTCTTAGTGACTGGAACAACAGCCCACATATGGGGCTTGCAAAGCCCCTAGTCCCCCAATCTCAACCAGAGTTCGAGATGTCTAGTCACCCCTACTCAGGGCTCTACTCTGGAATCCCTCTTTGGTGGGACACCTGAAGTAAAAAAAAAAAAAAATACAGAAAGGACTCTTCCCATCCACAGAATGATCCCAACCACTTGGGATCAGGCCAAATGACCAGAGAAAGAATTGTCCATGGCCCTTGAGGACACCCCGACATTCCACGGCCACCATTGACACAAAATCCAGAGACAAAACCCTGAGCAAGCGCCACATACTCGCCCTTTGTTCATAGCCCGAAAAAATTCTCACGGTCTGTAGATTGAGCCTTCATACATACATCCCCAAACCTAAGCTGAGTTTGTGTTTTCAGACTTCTGTCCCCACAGTCCTGGCCCACACAACATCCAAGCTGGGGCCCCTGGAGCCACACCTCAGGACTGTGGCTTCCCTCTCCAGGGGAATTCTGCCATTTCCATTGGCCACAACCCTATAGATTAGGAGAATCCTCCAAACTCCCCCAGGCCATCCGAATTGTGTTGGCTGCCCAGGACACACAGGGATGATCTTTCACAAGTTAGGAAACCACCTCCACTCAGACCCAGAGACAGATATCCCCATAGAATAAGATTGAACTGGACGGGCACTGAGGCCCTAATCAGATCCATTGATTTTGATTCCAGTCATCTCTCCTCAGAGGCCTAGTTTCCCATACCAGCATATGGGAGATTCCTTAGGCACTCATCAAAACAATTCTCTTCTCTACATAGGAAACATACTCTTTAGAGCTCCATCAAAACCTCCGGTTATGAACATCCCTCAAGGCCCCGGATCAAGCACCCCATTCCAAAGTCTACATGGATACAAATGACATTATGACCCATCCTCAACTCACCCATTTCAAAACACCCGCCTCGGTTGCTCCCCTAGATCCAGCAGATCGAACTTGCCTTGGCTCTCTGAGACACCTGGAATGGGAGGCAGGCTGCCCAGGCATCCATCCTTAGAACCCTGCTCTGGATAACTTCCTTATGGGATGTCCTGGAGCCATCCAACATGTCTCGACTGTCCCACAGAAGGAATCATTGTGGTTTGGAGCATCTCACAATTCCCATAGTGGGAAAAACTCCATGTCCTCGTGACACCCTCCCCTTCATGAATGGGTCGTCATGGACAGAAACTCCGACCTAAGAAAACGTCTGAACCTAGCTCTGTCTTCAGGTATACGGGATCTCGAATCATCTCTGCAGAGTGTGCCTGCCGTCCCCTCACCCCGAAATCTAAGTCTGGCTTGTGTTCTCAGAATTTTTTCCTCACACTCCTGGCCCACAAGCCTTCCAGTTTGGGAATTTTGGAGTCACTATGTGGCAAAGTGTCTTCCCTCCAGAAGAAAAACGTTGCCCTCTGGGGCTACCCAGTAACCACAAATGAGTACCATCCTGCACGAAACTCGACTGCACCCCAATGATGCAGTCTAGCCTGGGCACTAATTCCCTGTCTGCCACAGCCTGAGCCTGCACCTCCCAACCCACACTCAACAGCTGGCCGAACACTGAGCACATCAGACACACCATGGCCTTAGGGCTTCATCTCTTCCCAACCTCAATTTTCAGGCTTCAGAACCTAGACCTTAAATCCAATCACAGTCCAGGAGTGAAAGTGTTGCAGAAATTAGAACTCCATCTTCCCCATTGCCAGAAAACTTGTGGTTCCCATACTGTGCAACGTTCAGTGTAGGAGAAACCATCATGGTACATTAGGCCACGCCCTGACTTGAGGGGCTCCTTGGGCACAAAAACACATTGTGAAACTCAGTGTGAGACCTATCCTCAAGGAAGGCCTCCCAGTGTCTGGACCAAGAGCCCACATAAGGGGCTGGCCATGTTCTTAGGTCCCAATGTTAACCATAGGTCTGGTTGTCCTGTTGCCCCCACCCACGACTCTGCTCTGGAATCCCTCTTTTGGTGGTCCACCGGAGGTTAAAAAAAAAACAAAAAACAAAAAACAATAAAAATAAACAAACAAACAAACAAAAAAAAAAACAGAAAGGCCTCCTCCCTTCCCACAGAATGACCCCAAACTCTTGGGATCGGGTCAAATCCCCAGAAAGGGAGCCTCATCGATGTCCCATGAGGACACCCCGACATTCCATGGCAATCGGTGACACATTTCCAGAAAAAAAAAAAAAAAACTAAAGCATGAGCATGCACATCACATTCGCCCTTTCTTCATATCCTGAAGAAGTCTCCTCACGGTCTATAGATCGGGCCGGCCATACCTACATCCCACAACCTAAGTGGAGTTTGTGTTTTCAGACTTTTGTCCAAATAGCCCTGGACCACACACGCTCCACACTTGGGTCCCTGGAGCCACACCTCAGGACTGTGCTTCCCTTTCAAGGGAATTCTTCCCATTCCATTGGCCACAACCTTGCAAATTAGGAAAAACCTCCAAAGTCACCGAGGCCATCCCAATAGTGTAGGCTGCCTAGGACAAACAGGGGTGATCTCAAACCAGCTGAGCAACTACCTCCACTCAGACAACAGATGTCCCCAGAGAAGAATATTGAACCGGACAGACCCCTAGGCCCTAATCAGATCCATTGCTTTGGTTTCCAGGCATCTCTCCTCAGAGGCCTCGTTTCCAATACCAGCATATGGTGGTTTCCTGAGGCACCAATAAGAACAAATCTCGTCTCCCCATGGAAACTTGATCATTGGAGCTTTGTCATAACCTCTGGTTAGGAGAATCCTTCAGGGCCCTGGTGCCACTGCCCCATACCAAGGTCTCCATGGACTCAAACCAACATTAAGACCATCCTCAGGAAAGTCCATTTCAACTCAGCCCCCTCTGTTGCTACCCCAAGCCAGCAGATCAAACGTTTCTTGTTGCTAGGAGACAATTGGAATGTGAGGCTGGCTGCCCAGGCATCCATACTTAGAACCCTGTTCTGGGAAAATACCTTATAAGACGTCCTGGAGCCATCCAACAAATCTTAATTGTCCCACAGAAGGAATCCTTGCGGTTTGGAGCATCTCACAACTCCAAAAGTGGGAAAACCCCCATGGCCTCATAATGCCCCCCCTTCCTGAAGGGGCCAACATGGACAGAAACTCAAACCTGAGCCAAAGTCTGAACCTCGACCTGACTTCAGACGCATGAGATCTCAATTCAGCTCTGCAGAGTGTGCCTGCCATGTCCTTGCCCTGAAACCTAAGCCTAGCTTGTGTTCTCAGACTTCCGTCCTCACTGACCTGGCCCACAACCCTCCAGTTTGGGAATTCCGAAGCCACAATGCAGCACTCTGCCTGCCCTCCAGAAGAAAATCTTTGCCCTATGTTGCTAATAAGAAACCCCAAATGATTTTCTAATGCATGCCACTCGATTGTAAAGCAATTATACAGCCCACCCTGTATACTAATGCCCTGTCTGGCACAGCATGAGACAAGACATCCCAAACGACACCCAGACATCTGGCCCCAACCTGGAAACATAGGACCCGCTATGGCTGTAGGTCGTCATCTCTTCCCAACCTCGGTTTTCAGGCTTCAGAACCTAGACCTTATCTCCAATCACTGCCCAGGGGTGAACGTGATGCAGAAATTAGAATTCCTCCTTCCCCATGGCCAGAAACCTTGTGGTTGGCATGTTGTCCAACGTTCAATGTGGGAAAACCTGCATTGTCTGAAAGGCCACGCCAGTGCTTGAGGGCCGCCTAGGGCACAGACATGCATTGTGACCTGCAGCGTGAGTCCCGTATTAAAGTAACGCCTCTCAGTGGCTGGACCAAGATCCTGCATATGGGGCTTGTCATATCCATAGGCCCCCAGGCTTAACCAGAGGGCGAGTATTCCAGTTGTCAGTACCCACTGCTATGCTCTAGAATCCCTCTACTGGGGGGACACATGAAGCAGAAAACAGGACACTTCCCTTCCCACAGAATGACCCCAAACTCTTGGGGGCTGGACAAACTACCAGAGAGGGAGACTTCTACACCCATGAGGCAACTCCTACATTAAACGGCCATTGTGGACAAAACATCCAGAGACAAAAGCCTGAGCGACTGCCTCCCTCTCACCCTTCTTTCATATCCAGAGGAGCTCCCCTCATGGACTGTAGATCAGGCCTGCCGTAACCTCGGCCCCAAACCTGAGCTGAGTTAGGGTTTTTGGATGTCTGTGCACAGCCATGGTCCACACAGCCTCCAGGCTGGGGTCTCTGGAGCCACACCACAGAACTGTGCCTGCTCTCTCCTAAGAAACTGCCCATTCCATTGGCCACAACTCTACAAAATAGTAGAAACCTCAAGGTCCCCAAGGACATCCCACTACCGCAAGCCGCACTGGACAAATAGGGGCATTATGACACAAGCTGAGCAACTACTACCTCCATGCAGACACACAGACAGATATCCGCAGAGATAGAAGATTGAACCAGACAGGCCCCTAGGCCCTATTATGAACTCTTGCTTTGGTGTCCAGGCATCACTCCTCAGAGGCCTGGGTTCGAAGACCAGCATGCGGGGCTTTCCTGAGGCACCAGACAGAAGACCTCTCATCTCCACATGGGAAGCTTCCTTGTTGGAGTTGTGTCAAGCCCTTCGGGTTGGAGAATCGTGCAGAGTCCCTTAGCTACTGCCACATTCCAAGGTCTCCATGGCCACCAACCCACATTATGACTCATCCTCAGGAGAGTCCATTTAAACTCAGCCTTCTGGGTAGCTCACCCAAGAGCCCGCAGATTGAGCGTGCCTTGTCTCGACCAGGCAATGGGAAGGTGAGTTGGCGTTTCTCGGTATCCATGCTTAGGCCCCTGCTCTCGAGTCTTTCTGTATGGGGCATCAAGGGACCTTCCAATAGTACTCGACTGTCCTGAAGAAGGAAACTTTGAAGTTTGGAGCAGCTCACAACTCCCAGCGTAGGGAAACCTCCCTGGCCTCATGACGCCCCCACCCCCTTCAGGAAGGGGCCGTCATGGACACAAACTGCAGCTTGAGGCAACATCTGATACTCGCCCTGACCTCACCTGAAGGAGATCTCGATTCAGCCTCTGCAGAGTGGGCCTGCCATGCTCTTGGTCCCAAAACTCGTGCTAGCTTGTGTTTTCAGACTTCCTTCCTCACAATCCTGGCCACACCCCTCCAGTTTGGCAATTCTGGAGACACAATGCAGCACTCTGCCTGCCCTCCAGAAGAAAAATGTTGTCCTATAGGGCTAACCAGAAACGCCAAATGAGTAACAACTTGCATGCCACTCGACCATACCCCAATTATACAGTCTAGCCTGTGCACTAAAGCCCTGTCTGACACAGCCTGAGGGCAGACCTCCAGTCCAACACCCAGACAGCTGGCCATACACAGAGCATATTACACCCACAATGGCTTTAGGCCATCATCTCTACCCAACCTCAGTTTTCACCTTCAGAACCTAGACCTTATCTCCACTCACTGTTCAGGAGTAAACGTGATGCAAGAATCAGAACTTCTCCTTCTCCTTGGCAAGAAACCTAGTGGTTGGCATGTTTTCCAACGTTCAGTGTAGTTGAAACCAGTGTGGCCCGTGAGGCCCCGCCCATGTTTATGGGCCACATTGGTCACAAACACACATTGTGTCCCTCAGCCTGATCCCAGGCCTCAGGTAAGGCCTCTCAGTGGCTGGATGAAGAGACAGCATATTGGGCTTGCCGTGCCCCTAGGCCCCAAATTTTACCCATAGTTCGGGTTCTCCCTTCACTTTTCCCCAAGGCTCTTCTTTGGAATTACTCTTTTGGCGGGACACCTGAGGTAACAAACCTGAAAGGAGTCCTCCCATTCCACAGATTGACGAAAAACAATTGGGATCGGGCCAAATCCACAGAGAGGAAAATTCGTCCATGGCCCATGAGGCCTCCCCGACATTCCACGGCCATCTCTGATACAAAATCCAGAGAAAAAAGCCTGAGCAAGCGCCTCAGACTCGCTCTCTCTTCATATCCAGAAGAGTTCTTCTCATGGTTTATAGATCGGGCCTGCCATACCTACGTCCCCAAACCTAAGCTGAGTTTGTGTTTCAGACTTCTGTCCTCAAAGTCCTGGGCCACACACCCTCCAGGCTGGGGCCCCTGGAGTCACACATTAGGACTGTGCCAACCCAATCCATGGGAATTCTGCCGATGCCATTGTCCAAAACAGTAAAATTTGGAGAACCCTACAAATCCCTGAGGCCATCCCAATAGTGCAGGTCGCCCGGGACAAACAAGGGCAGTCTGATACCTGCTGAGCATCTACCTCCACTCATACCATAGATGGATGTCCCCTGAGAAGAAGATTGAACCAGACAGGACCCTAGGCCATAATCGGATACATTGCTTTGGATTACAGGCATGTCTCCTCAAAAGCCTGGATTCCAATACCAGCATAGAAGTTTTCCTGAGGCACCCATCAAAACAAATCTCGTCTCCACAAGGAACCTTGTGCATCGAGCTATGTCAAAAACTTAGGAGAATACTTCAGGGTCCCGGTGCCACCGCCCCTTTTTAAGGCCCTCATGGACACAAACACACATTAGGACCCATCCTCAGGAAAGTCCATTTCAAGTCAGCCACCCCGGTTGCTCCCGCAGAGCCATCAGATCTAAACTGTCTTGTTGCTGGGAGACATTTGGAATGCGAGGCCGGCTTCCCAGGTATCCATCCTCGAACAGTGCTCTGGAGTCATTCCATATGGGATGTCCTGAAGCTGCCCAACAGGTCTCAATTGTCCCGCAGAAGGAATCCTTGATGGGTGCATCCCACAACTCCCAACGTGGGAAAAACTCCATGGTCTTGAGATTCCGCTCCCTTCATGAAGGGTCCGTCATGCACAGAAACTCCAACCTGAGCCAACGTCTGATCCTCGCCCTGACTTCAGATGCATGAGATATTGGTTCAGATCTACAGTGGTACCTGCCGTGTCCTCGCCCTGAAACCCAAGTCTAGCTTGTGTTCTCAGACTTCCGTCCTCACACTCCTCTACACGAAGCCCTCAAGTTTAGCAATTCCAGACTGACAATGAAGCACTCTGCCTGCCCTCTAGAAAACAAATTTTGCCTAATGAGCTGCCCAGACAACTTATATGAGGATAAATCTACATGGCACTCGACTATACCCAAATTATATAGTCTAACCTGGGCACTAATGCACTGTCTGACACAACCTGAGCTCGGACCTCCTGACCAACACCCAGACAGCTGACCGCACACTGAGCACATCAGAACCGCCATGGCCTTAGGTCATCATCTCTTCCCTACCTCAGTTTTTAGGCTTCAGTACCTAGACCTTATCTCCAATCACTGCCCAGGGGTGCCTGTGATGCAGAAATCAGAACTCTTCCTTACCCATGGCAAGAAACCTTGTGGTTGGCATGTTGTCCAACGTTCAGTGTAGGAGAAACCAGGATTCACCATGAGGCCCTGCCCATTCTTGTTTGCGAAGTGGGCATAAACACGCATTGTGACCCTCAGCGTGAGTCCTGTCCTCTAGTAAGTCCTCTCAGTGGCTCGACCATTAGATGTCATAATGGGCTTGACATGTCCCTAGGCCACAATTTTTAACCAGATTTCTAGTTGTCCGTTCGGCCCTCCCCAGGGCTCTACTCTGGAATCCCTCATTTGGTGGGACACCTGAGGTTAAAAAACAAAACATGGCAAATCAACAACAACAACAAAACGGACTTCTTCCATCCCACAGAATGACCCCAAACTCTTTGGACGGGGCCAAACCCCCAGAGTGTAAGACTCGTCCATTTCCCATGAAGTCACCAGGGAATTTCACGACCATGAGTGACACGATATCCAGAGACAAAAACTTGAGCACGAGCCTCACACTCGCCCCTTATTCATATCCCGAAGAGTTCTCCTCATGGTCTGTAGATCAATCCTGCCATACCTATGACCTGAAACATAAGCCGCGTTTGTGTTTTCAGACAACTGTCCAAACAGCTCTGCCTACACACCCTACAGGCTCAGGCCCCTAGAGCCAAACCTGAGGACTGTACTTGCCCTCTCCAAGGGAATTGTATGTGCCCATTCCAATGGCCACAACCCTACTAATAGGATAAACCTGCAAACTTTCTGAGGCAATCCCAATAGCGGTGGCTTCCCAGGACAAACTCGGGCAATCTGAGCCCATCGGAGAACCTACATGCACTCAGACGCATAGACTGATGTTCCCAGAGGTAAAAAGGTACGAACAGGCCCCTAGGCACTATTCAGATTCATTGTTGTGGTATCCAGTCATCTCTCCTCAGAGGCCTGGATTTCAATACCAGCATATGGCTGTTTCCTGACTCATCCGTCATAAAAAATCTCATCTACATATGGGAAACTTGCACGTTGGAGCTGTGTCAAAGCCTCTGTTTGAAAAAACCCTTCAGGACCCCAGTGCCACCGCTTCATTCCAAGGTCTCCATAGACACAAAAACATATTAGGATCCATCCACAGGAGAGTCCATTTCAACTCAGATCCAGATTGCTCGCCCAGATCCAGCAGATATAACCTGTCTTGTTGCTAGGACACAATTGGAATGCAAGGTGGGCTACCCAGGCATCCATCCTTAGAACCCTGCTCGGAATCGTTGGCCTGGAGCCAACCAACATGTCTCAATTGTCCTGCACAAGAATCTTTGCAGTTTGGAGCTTCTCACAACTAACATCGTGGGAAAACCCCCACGGCCTCTTGACCCCCCCGCCCCTTCATGAAGGGGCCATCAGGGACAGAAACACCAACCTGAGCGATCTTCTGATCCTCGCCCTGACTTCAGAAGCACGAGATCTCGATTCAGGTCTGTAGATTGTTCCTGCCTTGTCCTCACCCAGAAACCTAAGCCTAGCTTGTGTTCTCAGATTTCCGTCTTCAGACTACTGGCCCACAAGCCTCCAGTTTGCAAACCAGAACTATAATGCAGCACTCTGCCAGCCTTCAGGAAGAAAAACATTGCCCTGTGGGGCTACCCAGAAACTCCAAATGAGGATCAACCTGCACGCCATTCGACTGTACCCCAAATATATAGGCTGACCTGGGCACTTTTGCCCTTTCTACACAGCCTGAGCCTGGACTTCCTGGCCCCACCCAGAAAGCTGGTCGAACACTGAGCACGCCGGACGAGCCATGTCCTTAGGTCGTCATCTCTTCCCAACCTCGATTCTCAAGTTTCAGAACCTAGACCTTATCTCCAATCACTGCCCAGGCTTGTAAGTGATGCAGAAATAACAACTCCTTCCCCGTGGCTAGAAACCATGTGGTTGGCATGTTTTCCAATGTTCAGTGTAGTTGAAACCAGTGTGGCCCATGAGGCCCCGCCCATGTTTATGGGCCACATTGGTCACAAACACACATTGTGACCCTCAGCCTGATCCCAGTCCTCAGGTAAGGCCTCTCAGTGGCTGGATGAAGAGATAGCATATTGGGCTTGCCATGCCCCTAGGCCCCAAATTTTACCCATAGTTCGGGTTGTCCCTTCGCTTTTCCACAGGGCTCTTCTTTGGAATTCCTCTTTTGGCGGGACACCTAAGGTAACCAACCTGAAAGGAGACCTCCCATTCCACAGATTGACGAAAAAGAATTGGGATCGGGCCAATTCCACAGAGAGGAAGATTCGTCAATGGCCCATGAGGTTTCCCAGACAATCCACGGCCATCGCTGATACCGAATCTAGAGACAAAAGACTGAACAAGCACCTCAGACTCGCTCTTTCTTCATATCCTGAAGAGTTCTTCTCATGGTTTATAGATCGGGCCTGCCATACCTATGTCTCCAAACCTAAGCTGAGTTTATGTTTTCAGACTTCTGTCCTCAAAGTCCTGGGCCACACACCCTCCACGCTGCGGTCCCTGGAGCCACACATAAGGACTGTGCCTACCCAATCCATGGGAACTCTGCCCATTCCATTGTCCAAAACCGTAAAATTAGGAGAACCCTCCAAATCCCTGAGGCCATCCCAATAGTGCAGGTCTCCCGTGACAAACAAGCGCGGTCTGATAGCAGCTGAGCATCAACCTCCACTCATACCATAGATGGATGTCCCCTGAGAAGAAGATTGAACCAGACAGGACCCTGGCCATATCGGATCCATTGCTTTGGTTACAGGCATGTCTCCTCAAAAGCCTGGATTCCAACACCAGCATAGGGGTTTTCCTGAGGCAGCAATCAGAACAAATCTCGTCTCCACAAGGAAACATGTGCATCGAGCTATGTCAAAAGCTTAGGAGAATACTTCAGGGTCCTGGTGCCACGGCCCCATTCCAAAGCCCCATGGACACAAACACACATTAGGACTCATCCTCAGGAATGTCCATATCAAGTCAGCCACCCCGGTTGCTCCCGCAGAGCCATCAGATCTAAACTGGCTTGTTGCTAGGAGACAATTGGAATGCGAGGCTGGCTTCCCAGGCATCCTCCCTCGAACGGTGCTCTGGAGTCATTCCATATGGGATGTCCTGGAGCTGCCCAAAGGTCTCAATTGTCCCGCAGAAGGAATTCTTGAAGGGGGCAACGCACAACTCCCACGTGGGAAAAACTCCATGGACACGAGATTCCCGCTCCCTTCATGAAGGGGCCGTCAGGCACAGACACTCCAACCTAAGCCAAAGTCTAATTCTCTCCCTGACTTGAAATGGATGAGATATTGGTTCAGATCTGCAGGGGGTACCTGCCGTGCCCTTGCCCTGAGCCCAAGTATAGCTTTTGTTCTCAGAATTCCGACCTCACTCTCTTGGCCTCAAAGCCCTCATGATTGGTAAATCCGGTCCCACAATGCAGCACATGGCCTGCTTTCTGGAAAAAAAATATTGCCTAAAGAGCTGCCAAGGCACCTTATATGAAGATAAACCTACACGGTACTCGACTTTGCCCGAATTATATAGTCTAACCTGGGCACTAATGCACTGTCTGACACAACCTGAGCCCGGACTTCCTGACCAACACCCAGACAGCTGACTGCACACTGAGCACATCAGACCTGCCATGGCCTTAGGTCGTCATCTCTTCCCTACCTCAGTTTTCAGGCCTCAGAAACTAGACTTTATCTCCAATCACTGCCCAGGGGTGAGTATGATGCAGAAATCAGAACTTCTCCTTACACATGGCAAGAAACCTTGTGGTTGGCATGTTGTCCAACGTTCATTGTAGGAGAAACTAGCATTCACCCTGAGGCCCGCCTATTCTTGAGTGCGACGAGGGCATAAATATGCATTGTGACCCTCAGTGTGAGTCCTGTCCTCTAGTAATTCCTCTCAGAGCCTGGAACACTAGATGTCATAATGGGCTTGACATAGACCTAGGCCCAATTTTTAACCAGATTTCTGGTTGTCCAGTCACCCCTCCCCAGAGCTCTACTCTGGAATTCCTCATTTGGTGGGACAACGGAGGTTAAAAAATGAAACAAAACAAAGCAACAACAACAAAAAAAACGACTTCTTCCATCCCACAGAATGACCCCAACCTCTTTGGAAGGGGCCAAATCCCCAGAGAGTAAGACTCGTCCATTTCCCATGAAGTCACCCGGAAATTTCACGACCATGAGTGACATGATATGCAGAGACAAAAACATGAGCAATAGCCTCACACTCGCTTTTTTTTCATATACCGAAATGTTCTCCTCATGGTCTGTAGATCAGTCCTGCCCTACCTATGACCCGAAACAGAAGTCGAGTTTGTGTTTTCAGACAACTGTCCAAACAGCCCTGGCTTACACACCCTATAGGCTCAGGCCCCTGAAGCCAAACCTGAGGACTGTTCTTGCCCTCGCAAGGGAATTGTGTGAGCCCATTCCAATGGCGACAACGCAACTAAAAGTATAAACCTTTAAATTCCCTGAGGCCATCCCATAGTGTTGGCTTCCAAGGACAAACACGGGCAATCTGAGTTCATCTGAGCACCTACCTGCACTCTGACCCATAGATAGATGTCGCCCGAGGTAAAAAGAAACCAACAGGCCCCTAGGCACTAATCGGATTCATTGCTTTGGTTTCCAGGCATCTCTCCTCAGAGGCCTGGATTTCAATACCAGAATATGGCTGTTTCTTGACTCACCCATCAGAACAAATCTCCTCTACACATGGGAAACTTGCATGGTGGAGCTGTGTCAAACCTCTGTTTAGGAGAAGCCTTCAGGGCCCTAGTGCCACCGCTTAATGCCACAGTCTCCATAGACACAAAAACATATTAGGACCCATCCACAGGAGAGTCCATTTAAACTCAGCCTCCTCGGTTGCTCCCCGAGATCCAACAGATCTAGCCTATCTTGTAGCTAGGAGAATATTGGAATGCGAGGTGGGCTACCCAGCCATCCATCCTTAGAACCCTGCTCAGAATCGTTGGCCTGGAGCCAACCAACTGGTCTCAATTGTCCCACAGTAGAATCTTTGCAGTTTGGAGCTTCTCACAACTCCCATGGTGGGAAAACCCCCACGGCCTCGAGATTCCCCCCCCCTTTATGAAGGGGCCATCAGGGACAGAAAGTCAAACCTGAGGCATCGTCTGATGCTCAACCTGACTTCAGGTGCACGAGATCTCGATTCAGGTCTGTAGATTGTGCCTGCCATGTCCTCACCATAAAACCTAAGCCTAGCTTGTGTTCTCAGAGTTCCGTCCTCAGACTACCGGCCCACAAGCCCTCCAGTTTGGCAATCCGGAAGTACAATGCAGCACTCTGTGGGCCCTCCAAGAGAAACATTGCCCTCTGGGGCCACCTAGAATCCCCAAATGAAGATCAACCTGCACGCCATTTGGCTGTACACCAAATATATAGGCTGATCTGGGCATCATTGCCTTCTCTGACACAGCCTGAGCTGGACCTCCTGGCCCCACCCAGACAGCTGGCCGCACACTAGGCACATTGGAACCGCCATGGCCTTAGTTCGTCATCTCTTCCCAACCTCGGTTTTCAGGCTTCAGTACCTAGACCTTATCTCTAATCACTGCCCAGGTTTGAAAATGTTGCAGAAATCAGAACTCGTTCCCTTGGCAAGAAACCTCGTGGTTGGCATGGTGTCCAACGTTCAGTGTAGTTGAAATCAGTGTGGCACATGAGACCCAGCCCATGCTTGAGGGCTACATTGGTCTCAAACACACATTGTGACCCTCAGCCTGAGCCCGGTCCTCAGGCAAGGCCTCTCAGTGGCTGCATGAAGAAACAGCATATTGGGCTTGCCATGCCCCTAGACCCCAATTTTTAACCATAGTTCGGGTTGTCCCTTCACTCTTGCCCAGGGCTCTGCTTTGGAATTCCTCTTTTGGTGGGACACCTCAGGTAACAAACCTTAAAGGAGTCCTCCCATCCCACAGATTCACGAAAAAGAATTGGGATCGGACCAGATCCACAGAGAGGAAGATTCGTCCATGGCCCAGGAGGCCTCCCCGACATTCCTCGGCCATCGCTGATACAAAATCCAGAGACAAAAGCCTGAGCAAGCGCCTCAGACTCGCTCTTTCTTCATATCCTGTAGAGTTCTTCTCCTGGTTTGTAGGTCGGGCTTGCCATACCTACGTTCCCAAACCTAAGCTGAGTTTGTGTTTTTTGTTTTCTGTCCTCAAATTCCTGGGCCACATACCCTCCAGACTGTGCCCCTGGAGCCACACATTAGTACTGTGCCTACCCAATCCATGGGAATTCTGCCCATGCCATTGTCTCAAACCGTTCAAATTAGGAGAACCCTCCATAGTCCCTGAGGCCATCTCAATGGTGTAGGTTGTCCCGGACAAACAAGGGCCGTCTGACACCAGCTGAGCATCAACCTCCACTCATACCATAGATGGATGTCCCCAGAGAAGAAGATTGAACCAGGCAGGACCCTAGGACATAATGGGATCCATAGCTTTGGTTTACAGGCATGTCTCCTCAAAAGCCTGGATTCCAATACCAGCATAGGGCTTCTCCTGAGGCACCCATCAGAACAAATCTCGTCTCCACAAGGAAACTTGTGCATGGGAGCTATGTCAAAGGCTTAGGAGAATACTTCAGGGTGCCGGTGCCACCGCCCCATTCCAAGGCCCTCAGGGACACAAACAAACATTAGGACCCATCCTCCGGAAAGTCCATTTCAACTCAGCCACCCCGGTAACACCTGCTGAGCCATCAGATCTATACTGTCTTGTTGCTAGAAGAAAATTCCATCAGATCTATACTGTCTTGTTGCTAGAAGAAAATTGGAATGCGAGGCGGGCTTCCCAGGCATTCATCCTCGAATGGTGCTCTCGAGTCATTCCATATGTGATGTCCTGGAGCTGTCCAACAGGTCTCAATTGTCCCGCAGAAGGAATCTTTGAAGGGCCATCTCACAACTCCCAACGTGGGGAAACCTCCATGGACTAGAGATTCCACTCCCTTCATGAATGGGCCGTCATGTACAGAAACTCCAACCAGAGCCAATGTCTGATCCTCGCCCTGAATTCAGATGCATGAGATATTGGTTCAGATCTGCCGAGGTACCTGCCGTGCCCTCGACCTGAAACCCAAGTCTAGCTTGTGTTCTCAGACTTCCGTCCTCACACTCCTGGCCCAGAAGACCTCAAGTTTGGCAATTCCGAACCCACTGTGCAGCACTCTGCCTGCCCTCTAGAAAAAAAATATTGCCTCATGAGCTGCCCAGGCACATCATATGAGGATAAACCTACACGCCACTTGACTGTATGTAAATTATATACTCTAAGCTGTGCACTAATGCACGGTCTGACACACCTGAGCCCGGACCTCCTGACTAACACACAGACAGCTGACCACACACTGAGCACAACAGACCAGCCATGGCCCTCGGACATCATCTCTTCCATACCTCAGTTTTCAGGCTTCAGAACCTACCTTTTCTCCAATCACTGCCCAGGGGTGATGGTATGTAGAAATCAGAACTCCTCCTTACCCATGGCAAGAAACCTTGTGGTTGGCATGTTGTCCAACGTTCAGTGTAGGAGAAACCAGCATTCACCCTGAGGCCCAGCCCATTCTCAAGTGCGACGAGGGCATAAACACACCAAACTCTTTGGATGAGGCCAACCTTCTAAAGAGTAAGACTCGTCCATTTCCCATGAAGTCACCCGGAAATTTCACGACCATGAGTCACACGATATCCAGAGATAAACTTGAGCAAGAGCCTCACACTCGCTCTTTTTTCATATCCCGAAGAGTTCTTCTCATGTTCTGTAGATCAGTCCTGCCATACCTATGACCCGAAACATAAGCCGAGGTTGTGTTTTCAGACAACTGTCCAAACAGCCCTGGCCTACACACCCCAAAGGCTCAGGCCCTTGGAGCCAAACCTGAGGACTGTACTTGCCCTCTCCAAGGGAATTGTGTGTACCCATTCCAATGGTCGCAATCCTACTAATAGGATAAACCTCCAAAGTTCCTGAGGCCATCCCAATAGTGGTGGCTTCCCAGGACAAACAGGAGCAATCTGAGCACATCAGAGCACCTACCTGCACTCAGACCCATAGACTGATGTCCCCAGAGGAAAAAAGGAATGAACAGACCACTAGGCACTAATCGGATCCATTGCTATGGTTTCCAGGCATGTCTCCTCAGAGGCCTGGATTTCAATACCAGCATATGGCTGTTTCTTGACTCACCCATCAGAACAAATCTCATCTACATATGGGAAACTTGCACGGTGGAGCTGTGTCAAAGTCTCTGTTTAGAAGAACCCATAAGGGACCCAGTGCCACCGCTTCATTCCAAGGTCTCCATAGACACAAAAACATATTAGGACACATCCACAGGAGAGTCTATTTCAACTCAGCCTCCTCAGTTGCTCCCCCAGATCCAGCAGATCTAACCTTTCTTGTAGCTAGGAGAAAATTGGAATGCCAGGTGTGGTACCTAGCTATCCATCCTCAGAACCATGCTTGGAATCCTTGGCCTGGCGCCAACTAACAGGTCTCAATTGTCCTGGAGAAGAATCTTTGTAGTTTGGAGCTTCTCACAACTCCCATCGTGCGAAACCCCCCATGGCCTCGTGATTCCCCCCCTTCATGAAGGGGCCATCAGGGACAGAACGTCCAACCTGAAGATCATCTGATCCTCACCCTGACTTCAGATGCACGAGATCTCGATTCAGGTCTGTAGATTGTGCCTGCCATGTCCTCACCCATAAAAACTAAGCCTAGCTTGTGTTCTCAGACTTCAGTCCTCAGACTACTTGCCCACAAGCCCTCCAGTTTGGCAATCCAGAAGTACAATGCGGCACTCTGCCTGCTCCCTGGAAGAAGAACATTGCCCTCTGGGGCTACCCAGAAACCCCAAATGAGGATCAACCTGCACGCCATTTGGCTGTACACCAAATATATAGGCTGAAGTGGGCACAATTGCCCATTCTGACACAGCCTGAGCCTGGAACTCCTGGCCCCACCCAGACAGCTGGCCGCACACTGAGCACATCGGACCCGCCATGGCCATAGGTCGTCATCTCTACCCAACCTCGGTTTTCAGGCTTCAGAACCTTGACCTTATCTCAAATCACTGCCCAGGTTTGAAAATGTTGCAGAAATCCGAACTCGTTCCCTTGGCATGAAACCTCGTGGTTGGCATGTTGTCCAACTTTCAGTGTAGTTGAAACCAGTGTGGCACATGAGACCCAGCCCATGCTTGAGGGCCACATTGGTCTCAAACACACATTGTGACCCTCAGCCTGAGCCCGGTCCTCAGGCAAGGCCTCTCAGTGGCTGCATGAAGAAACAGCATATTGGGCTTGCCATGCCCCTAGACCCTAATTTTTAACCATATTTCGGGTTGTCCCTTCACTCTTGCCCAGGGCTCTGCTTTGGAATTCCTCTTTTGGTGGGACACCTCAGGTAACAAACCTTAAAGGAGTCCTCCCATCCCACAGATTCACAAAAAAGAATTGAGATAGGGCCAAACCCACAGAGAGGAAGATTCGTCCATGGCCCAGGAGGCCTCCCCGACATTCAACGGCCATCGCTGATACAAAATCCAGAGACAAAAGCCTAACCAAGCGCCTCAGACTCGCTCTTTCTTCATATCCTGAAGAGTTCTTCTCATGATTTGTAGTTCGGCCGTGCCATACCTATGTTCCCAAACCTAAGCTGAGTTTGTGTTTTTTGAGTTCTGTCCTCAAAGTCCTGGGCCACACACCCTCCAGGCTGGGCCCCTGGAACCACACATTAGGACTGGGCCTAACCAATCCATGGGAATTCTGCCCATTCCATTATCCAAAACCGTACAAATTAGGAGAAACCTCCAAATTCCCTGAGGCCATACCAATGGTGTAGGTTGTCCGGGACAAAAAAGGGCCGTCTGACACCAGCTGAGCATCTACCTCCACTCATACCATAGATGGATGTCCCCAGAGAAGAAGATTGACCAGACAGGACCCCAGGCCATAATGGGATCCATAGCTTTGGTTTACAGGCATGTCTCCTCAAAAGCCTGGTTTCCAATACCAGCTGAGGGCTTCTTTTGAGGCACCCATCAGAACAAATCTCGTCTACACATGGGAAACTTGCATGTTGGAGCTCTCTCAAAGCCTCTGGTTAGAAGGACATTTCAGGTTCCCGGTGCCAGCGCCTCATTCCAAGGTCTCCATGGAGACACACCCACATTAGGACCCATCCACAGGAGAGTCCATTTCAACTCAGCCCCCTCAGTTGCTCCCCCTGATCCAGCACATCTAACCCGTCTTGTCGCTAGGAGATGATTGGAATGAGAGGCAGGCTTCCCAGACATCCATACTTAGAACCATTCTCAGAAATATGCTGTATGGGAAGTCCTGGAGCCAACCAACAGGTCTCAATAGTCCCGCAGAAGAATCTTTACTGTTTGGAGCATCTCACAACTCCCATCGTGGGCAAACCTCCATGGCCTCGTGATTTCGCCCCCTGTGCTTCATGAAGGGGCCATCAGGGACAGAAGCTCCAACCTGAGCGATCGTCTGATCCTCGCCCTGACTTCAGATGCAGGACATCTTGATTCATCTCTGTAGAGTGTGTCTGCCGTGCCCTTGCCCAGAAACGTAAGTCTAATTTGTGTTCTCAACTTCCATCCTCACATTCCTGGCCCACAAGCCCTCCAGTTTGGCAATTCCAGAACTACAAGGCAGCACTCTGCCTGCTTTCCGGAAGAAAAACATTGCCCTCTGGGGCTACCCAGATTCCCCAAATGAGGATCAACCTGCATGCCACTTGACTGGACCCCAATTATACAGGCTGCCCTGGGCACTACTGCCCTTTCTGGCACAGCCTGAGACTGAACCTCCTGGCTCGCACCCACCCAGCTAGCCACACACTGAGCACATCAGACCCGCCATGGCCTTAGGTCATCATCTCTTTCCAACCTCGGTTTTCAGGCTTCAGAACCTAAACCTTATCTCCAGTCACCACCCAGGGTTGAACATGATGCAGGAATCAGAACTCCTTCCCCATGGCAAGAAACCTTGTGGTTGGCATGTTGTCCAACGTAAAATGTAGTTGAAACCAGTGTGGTCCATGAGGCCCTGCAGATGCTTGAGGACCAAGTCGTTCACAAACATGCATTCTGACCCTCAACGTGAGCCCAGTTCTCAAGTAAGGCCTCTCAGTGGCTGGACCAAAAGACAGCATATTGGGCTTGTCATGCCCCTAGGCCCCAATTTTTAACCAGATTTCTGGTTGTCCAGTCTCCCCTCCCCAGGGCTCGGCTTTGGAATCCCTCTTTTGGTGGGACACCTGAGGTAACAAAACTGAAAGGACTCCTCCCATCCCACAGTTTGACCCAAAACAATTGGAATCGGGCCAAATCCACAGAGCGGAAGACTCGTCCATGGCCCATGAGGCCTCCCTGACATTCCACGCCCATCGTTGACACAAAATCCAGAAACAAAAGCCTGAACAAGTGCCTCACAATCTCTCTTTCTTCATATCTGGAAGAATTCTCCTCACGGTCTGTAGATCGGGCCTGCCATACCTACGTCCCTAAACCTAAACTGAGTTTGTGTTTTAGACTTCTGTCTCCACAGTCCTGGTGCACACACCCTGCAGGCTGGGGCCCCTGGAGCCACATCAAAACTGTGCCTTCCCTCTCCACGGGAATTCTGCCCATTCCATTGTCCATAATCATAAAATTAGGAGAAACCTCCAAAGTCCCCAAGGCCTTCACAATAGTGTAGGCCGCCTGGGACAAACAAGGGCCATCTGACACCAGCTGAGCATCTAACTCCACTAATACCTTAGATGGATGTACACAGAGAAGAAGATTCAACCGGACAGGCCCCTAGGCTCTAAACGGAGCCATTGCTTTGGTTTCCAGTTATCTCTCTTCAGAGGCCTATATTCCAATAACAGTATATGGGGGTTTCCTGAGGCACCAATCAGAACAAATCTCGTCTCCACATGGGAAACTTGTCCTTTGGAGATGTCTCAAAACCTCCGGTTAGGAGAATCCTTCAGGGCCCATGCACCAACGCCCCATTCCAAGGTCTCCATGGACACAAACCCACATTAGCATCCATCCTCAGGAGAGTCCATTTCAACTCAGCCCCCTTGGTTGCTCTGACAGAGCCAGCATATCAAACCTGTCTATTTGCTAGGAGACAACTGCAATGTGAGGCGGGCTTCCCATGCATCCATCCTAAGATCCCTGCTCTGGTGTCATTCTGTATGGTATGTACTGGAGTGATACAAAAGGTCTCAATTGTTGATCAGAAGGAATCCTTGTTGTTTGGAGCATCTCACAACTCCCATCGTGGGTAAACATCCATGGACTGGAGATGCTGTCCCCTTCATAAAGTGGCCAGAATGGACAGAAATTCAAACCTAAGCCTAGGTTTGAACCTCGCCCTGACTTCAGATTCATGATATCCCGATTCAGATCTGCAGAGGGTGCCTGCCGTGCCCTCGCCCAGAACCTACGCCTAACTGTGTTCTCAGACTTCCGTCCTCACACTCCCCGTCCACAAGGCATCCACTTTGGAAATTCCGGAGCCACAATGCAGCACTCTGCCTGTCCTCCAGAAGAAAAACATTGCCCTTGGGGCTACCCAGAAATTTCAAATAAAGATCAACCTGCACGGCACTCAGTTGTACCCCAATTATACAATCTACCCTGGGCACTAAGGCCCTGTCTGACACAGCCCAAGCTTGGACCTCCCGACCAACACCCAGACAGCTGGCTCCACGCTGAGCATATCGGACCCGACATGGCCTTAGGTTGTCATCTCTTCCCAACCTCGGTTTTCAGACTTCACAACCTGGACCTTATGTCCAATCACTACCCAGGGGTGAATGACATGCAGAAATCAGAATTAATACTTCCCCATGGCAAGAACTCATGTGGTTGACATCTTGACTATCATTCAGTGTAGGAGAAACAAGCATGCACCATGAGTCCCCACCCATGCTTGAGTACCACGAGGGCATAAACACGCATTGTGACCCTCAGCATGAGTTCTGTCCTCAATGAAGGCCTCTCAGTGGCTGGACCATTAGAAGGCATATTGGGCTTGCCATGCCCCTAGGCCCGTATTTTTAGTTAGATTTCTTGTTGTCCAGGGCTCTGCTCTGGAATCCCTCTTTTGGTGGGACACCTTAGTTAACAAAACTGAATCCCACAGATTAACCCAAAACAATTGGGATCTGGCCAAATCCACAGAGAGAAACACTCTTCCATGGCCCATGAGGACTCCTCGACATTCCACGGCCATCATTGACACAAAATCCAGGGGCAAAAGCCTGACAAGTGTCACACTTTCACCCTTTATTCAGATCCCAAAAAGTTCTCCTCATAGTCTGTAAATCGGGCCTGCCATACCTACGTCCCCAAACCTAAGCTGAGTTTGTGTTTTAAGACATCTGTCCCCACAGTCCTTGCCCACACACCCTCAAGGCTGCGCTCTTGGAGCCACACATCAGGTCTGTGCCTGCCCACTCCACAGGAATTCTGCCCATGCCATTGTCCATAATCATACAATTTAGGAGAAACCTCCAAAGTCCCCGAGGCCATCCCTATAGTGTAGGCTGCCCGGACAAACAGGAGCGGTCTGACACCAGCTGAGCAACTACCTCCATTTCATAAAATAGACAGATGTCGACAGAGAAGAAGATTGAACCAGAGAGGCTCCTAGGACCTAATTGGATGCATTGCTGTGGTTTCTATGTATCTGTCCTCAGAAGCCTGGTTCTAATACCAGCATATGTGGGTTTCCTGAGGCACCAATTAGAACAAATCTTGTCTCCACATGGAAAACTTGCTCTTTTGAGTTGTTTCAAAATCTCCGGTTAGAATCCTTTAGAGCCCTGGGGCCACCACCCCATTCCAACGTACTCATGGACACAAACACACATTAAGACCCATCTTCAGGAGAGTCCATTTCAACTCAGCTCCCACGATTGCTCCTGCATAGCCATCAGATCGTACCTGTCTTGTGGCAGGGAGACAATTGGTGTAAGAGGCAGTCTGCTCAGGCATCCATCCTTAGAACCCGGCTCTGGAGTCATTCCATATGGGATGTCCTGGAGCCATCCAACAGTTCTCAATTTTCCCGCAGAAGGAATCCTTGCAGTTTGGAGCATCCCACAACTCCCAACGTGGGAAAACCTCCATGGCCTCGAGATTCCACCCCTTTGATGAAGGGGCCATCATGGACAGAAACTCCAACCTGCGCCTAAGTCTGATCCTCGTCCTGACTTCAGATGAATGAGATTTTGATTCGGATCTGCAGAGGGTGCCTGCCGTGCCCTCGCCCTGAAACTTAAGTCTAGCTTATGATCTCAGACTTACGTCCTCACACTCCTGGTCCCGACGCCCTTAAGTTTGGCAATTCTGGACCCACAATGCTGCACTCTGCGTGCCCCAGTGAGATTCCCTGACACAATAAATGACGATGAACCTACATGGAACTCAACTGTACCCAAATTATACAGTCTAACCTGGGCACGAATGCACTGTCTGACACAGCCTGAATCCATACCTCCTGAACAACACCCAGAAAGCTGACCGCACACTGAGCACATCGGACCCTCCATGACCTTAGGTTATCATCTCATCCCAACCTCGATTTTCTGGATTCAGAACTTAGATCTTATCTCCAGTCACTGCCCAGGGGTGAACATGATGCAGAAATCAGAATTCCTCCTTCCCCATGGAAAGAAACCTTGTGGTTCGTATGTTGTCCAAAGTTCAGTGTAGGAGAATCAAGCATGGCCCATGAGTCCCCGCCCATGCTTGATGCCTACATTGGGCACAAACATGCATTGTGACCCTCAGTGTGAGCACTGTACTCAAGTAAGACCTCTCAGTGGCTGGACCAAGGTACCCCATATGGGGATTGCCATGCCCTTAGGCCCCCAATCTTATACAGAGTTCGGGTTGTCCAGTCGCCCCTTCCCAGGGTTCTGCTCTGGAATCCCTCTTTAGTGGCACACCTGAGGTAAAAAACAAAACAAAACAAAACAAAAAAACCCAGAATGGACTCCTCCCATCCCACGGAATGACCCCAAAATATTGGAATCATATAAATCCCCATAGAGGAACTCTCACCCATGGTCCATGAGGACGCCCCTACATTCCACGGCCATCAGTGACACAAAATCCAGAGTCAGAAGCCTGAGCAAGTGCCTCACACTCACTCTTTGTTCATATCCTGAAGAGTTCTGCTCAAGGTCTGTAGATCGGGCCTCCCATACCTATGTCCCCAAACCTAAGACGAGTTTCTGTTTTCAGACTTCTGTCCCCACAGCTCTGACCCACACACCCTCCATGCTTGAACCCCTAGAGCCACACCTCAGGATTGTGCCTTCCCTCCCCAAAGGAATTCTGCCCATTTCATTGGCCACAAACTTGCAAATTAGGAGAAACCTCCAAAGTCAAAGTGGCCATCCCAATAGTGTAGACTGCCCAGGACAAATAGGGGCAATCTGACACCAGCTGAGGAACTACCTCCACTCAATCCCATAGACAGATGAACCGAGAGAAGAAGATTAAACCAGACAGGCCCCAGGCCCTAATCAGATCCATTGCCTTGGTTTCCAGGCATCTCTCCTCAGAGTTCTGGTTTCCAATACCAGCATATTGGGGGTTACTGAAGCACCAATGAGAACAAATCTTGTTTCCCCATGGGAAAAATGCTTCTTGGAGCTGTGTCAAAACCTCTGGTTAGGAGCATCCTTCAGAGCCCTGGTGCCACTGCCCCATTCCAAGGTCTCCATGGACACAATCCCACATTATGACCGATCCTCAGGAGAATGCATTTCAACTCAGCCCCCTCGGCTGCTACATCATAGGCAGCAATCAAACGTGCCGTTTCCCTAGGAGACAATTGGAATTCAAGGCCGGATGCCCAGGCATCCATCCTTAGAACCCTGCTCTGCAATTGTTCCATATGGAATGCCCTGGAGCCATCCAACAGGTTTCAACTGACCCGCAGAAAATCCTTGTGGTTTGGAGCATCTCACTACTGCCATCATGGGAAAACACCAATGGCGGTGTGATGACCCCCCTTCATGAAGGGGCCATCATGGACAGAAACTCCAACCTGAGCCAACATATGAACCTCGCCCTGACCTCAGATGCATGAAATCTCAATTCAGCTCTGCAGAGTGTGCCTGCCATGTCCTCGCCCTGAAACCAAAGCAAAGCTTCAGTTCTCAGACTTACATCCTTGCATTCCTGGCCCCAAGGACTCCAGTTTGGCAGTTCCGGAGCCAGAATGCAGCACTCTGCCTGCCCTCCAGAAGAAAGACTTTGCCCTATGGGGCTACGGAGAAACCCCAAATAATTATCTTCTGCATGCCACTCAACTGTACCCCAATTATACAGCGTATCTGGGCACGAATACCCTGTCTGGCACAGCCTGAGTGCAGACCTCCTGAACGACACCTAGAAAGCTGGCCCCAAACTGAACACATCGGACCCGCCATGGCCTTAGGTCGTCATCTCTTCCAAACCTCGGTTTTCAGGCTTCAGAACCTAGACCTTATCTCCAATTAGTGCCCAGAGTTGAACGTGATGCAGAAATCAAAACTCCTCCTTCCCCATGGCAAGAAACCCTGAGGTTGGCATGTCCAAGGTTCAGTGTAGGAGAAACCTGCAAGCTCAATGAAGTCCCGCCCAATATTGAGGACCACCTTGGGCACAAACACACATTGTGACCCTCAGCATGAGTCCACTATTCAAGTAACGTCTCTCAGTGGCTGGACCAAGAATCTGCATATGGGCTTGCCATGCCCATAGGACCCCAGGCCTAACCAGAGGGTGGGTATTCCAGTTGTCTGTACCCAGTGCTCTGCTCTAGAATCCCTCTATTGTGGGAACACATGAGGCAGAAAACAGGACTCCTCCCTTCCCACAAAATGACCCCAATCTCTTGGGAGCCGGACAAATCACCAGAGAGGGAGACTTCCATGGCCCATGAGACCATGCTTACATTAAATGACCATCATGAATACAACATCCAGAGACATAAGCTTGAACGACCGCCTCTCACTCGCCTTACTTTCTAATCACAATGAGCTCCCCTCACGGACTGTAGATCACTCCTGCCATAACCTCAGCCCCAAACCTCAGCCGAGTTTGTGTTTTTGGATGTCTGTCCCTGGCCCACACGGCACTGGCCCACACAGCCGCCAGGCTGGGGCCTCTGGAGCCACACCACAGGACTGTCCTGCTCTCTCCAAGGAGACTATGCCCATTCCATTGCCCATAACCCCACAGAATAGGAGAAACCTCAAGGCCCCCGAGGACATCCCACTACTATAAGCCTCTCTGGACAAAGGAATCCTGACACTAGCTGAGCAACTACCTCCATGCAGAAACACAGACAGATGTCGGCAGAGACAGTAGATTGAAGGAGACAGGCCCCTGGGCCCTAATCTGAACTCTTGCTTTGGTTTCCAGGTGTCACTCCTCAGAGGCCTGGGTTTGAAGACCAGCATCTGGGGCTTTCCTGAGACACCAAACAGAACAACTATCGTCTCCACATGGGAAGCTTCATTGTTGGAGCTGTGTCAAACCCTTCGGTTTGGAGAAACCTGCAGAGTCCCTGAGCCACCGCCACATTCCAAGGTCTCCATGGCCACCAACCCACAGTATGACTCATCCTCAGGAGAGTCCATTTCAACTCAGCCCTCTGAGAAACCCGCCCAAGAGCCTGCAGATTGAGCCTGCCTTGCCCCAAGCAGCCAGTGGGAATGTGAGTTGGCATTTGCAGACATTCATGCTTAGACCCCTTCTCTCGAGTCTTTCTGTAGGGGTCATCCTAGGACCATCTCATAGTACTCGACTGTCCTACAGAGGAAACCTTGATGTTTGGGGCAGCTCATAACTCCCAGCGTTGGGAAACCTCCCTGGCCTCATGACGCCCCCACCCCCTTCAGGAAGGGGCCATAATGGACACAAACTCCAACCTGAGGCAACGTCTGATACTCGCCCTGACCTCAGATGCAGGAGATCTTGATTCAGTCTCTGCAGAGTGGGCCTGCCATGCCCCAAACCTAATGCTAGCTTGTGTTTTCAGACTTCCCTCTTCACACTCCTGGCAAACAAGCCCTCCAGACTGGGAATTCCAGAACCACAACACAGTTTTCTGCCTGCCCACAAGAAGAAAAACGTTGCCCTATGGGGCTCTCCAGAAACCACAAATGAGAACCAACCTGCTCTGGCCTCGACCGCACCCTAACTGGAAAAGCTACCCTGGTCAGTAATGCTCTGTCTGACACAGCCTGACGTCCCGACAGACAAGGAAACAGCTGGCTGCACACTAAGCACATCAGACAGGCCATGGCCTTATGCTGTCATCTCTTCCCAACCTGGGTTTTCAGACATCTGACCCTAGATATTATATCAAATCCTGGCAAACGTGGGTAACTGAAGCACAAATCAGATCTTCTCCTTCCCCATGGCTGGAAAGCTTGCTGTTGGCATGGAGTCATACCTTCAGTGTAGGAGAAACCTTCATGGCCCCTGAGGCCAAGCCTAAACTTGAGTGCCTCCTTGGGTACAAGCTCGCATTGGGACCATCAGCATGGGCCACATGTCGAAGTAAGGTCTCTCAGGGCCTGGACTAAGAGCCCGCATATGGGGCTTGCCAAGCCCCTATGATCCCAATCTTCACAAGAGCTCGAGTATTCCATTTGCTCGAACCCAGGACTGTGATCTGGAGTCCCTCTCCTGGAAGAACACCTGAGCCAGACAGCAGGACTCCACCCTTCCCACACAATGTCCCCAAAATCTTAAGAGCTGGACCAACTCCTCAGAGAGGGAGACTCTTCCATAGCCCCTGAGGTCACCCCTACATTCCACGGCTATGGGAGACAAAACATCCAAAGACAAAAGCTTGCGTGACTGCCTCCCATTTGCCCTTCTTTCATAAGCTGAGGATCTCCTCTCACGGTCTGTGGGTCCATCCTGCAATGCTCTCGGCTCTGCACCCAAGCCGAGTTTGTGTTTTCAGACTTCTGTGCCCACAGCCCGGACCCACACACCCTCCAGGCTAGGGCCTATGGAGACACACTGAAGGACTGTGCCAGTCCTCTCCAAGAAAACTGTACCCAATCCATTGGCCACAACCCTAGAGATTAGGAGAATCCAATAAGGTCTCCAAGGCCATGCCTCGGCCATGGACTAAGAGGGGCACTCTGACACCAGCTGAGCAACTATCTCCACTTAGATACTCAGACAGTGTCCCCAGAGACAGAAGATTGAAACGGACAGGCATCTAGGCTCTAATCTGAACCCTAGCTTTGGTTTCCAGGTGTCTCTACACAGAGAACTGGTTTGAAGACCAGTATCTGGGGCTTTTCTGAGGCACCAAAGAGAACCTGTCTCATCTCCTCATAGGGATCTCTTTTTAATTGGAGCAATATTACACCCTTCGGTTAGGCGAATACTTCATGGCCCCTGAGCTGCCAACATATTCCAAGGTCTCCATGCACACAAACCCACATTATGACCCATCCGCAGGAGAGTCCATTTCAATTCAGCCCCCTAGTTAGCTCGCCCCAGAGCCAGTAGTTCAAACATGTCTTGTCACAAAGAGCCAATGGGAATGTGAGGTATGCTGTACAGGCATCCATCCTTCGAATCCTGCTCTCCAGTCTTTCCGTATGGGACATCCTGGAGCCATTCAACAGGACTCGACTGTCCAGCAGATGGAAAGCTTGTGGTATGGGTCAACGCACAAACTAGAGTTTGTGCTGGTGTCTAAGGTGCTGTGCAGGATTCTCCAATCTTGAGGGTTTGGCACAGGTCGAAGGGCATGGTTTCCTACTGGGGACAGGAGATATTCTATTGTGTGGCTCAGGGACCACATGTTGTATCCTAAGTTGGTATTTCAGAACAGGACCCTGAGGACAGATGCCTGAAAACCTAATCTAGTGTTCCAATGACGTCCTAGGAGCATGTCAGGTACAATCTTCTGACCCAGGAACATTGAAATGGCTGTCTGCTTGGATGTAGGTGATCAGGGCGTTTCAGACTGGCATTTGTGTCCAGTGCTGCCGACAATATTGGGTTGGGCTCAGGGCTCTTGCATGTTTCTCCTAACTGGAAGGTTTGGGCAGGTTTGACGGGCACAGTTTCCTTGGGGATGGCAGGCCTAGTCATGTGTTGTGGATCCAGAGACCCTGTCCTGGAGGGCATATGAGCCATGGTTTTGGGAGAGAAGTCTGCAAACACAAATGTGGGTTATGGTTAGTGGAAAGGTGATCACAGGCCCAATGAGTAGACCTGGAGTGCAGCTTGTCAGGAGTTGTAATTAGGGTGACTGGAAGGCAGTAGCACAGTCTTTTCTCTCTATATTGTGTGTCCAGGATGGCCTCGGAATGCAGGTATAGTCTCATGGGTCCATGGGAAACTTTTCCTCTCTATGGATCTGTGCAGCTCATAGTTTGGTGGCTTTTTTGGGGAAGGGAAGAGTGTTGTTTTCCATCTTATGGGTGCCCCAAAACAGGGATTCCAGATACAGGCTCTTTTTCTGGGCATCTGGGACTTCCCACCAAGGGTTAGGATTTGCACCTAGGGGTGTATGAGGCCTGCAATGCGGGATCATGATGGTGCAACTGAGAGGGATTGTTTGAAAGCTTGCTCAGGCTGAGTCTCACAATGCCTGTTTGCTCCCATGGCGGCCCTCAGGAGTGGGAGTGGTCTCATTGGTCATATATCTGGTTCCCTCTTAGAGAGTTGGACACCCAACCCAACAGCCAAATGTCCTGCCATGAGGAAGGATGAGTTCTCTTCCGTCAGGTTCCTCTGTGCTTCAGGTTGCCCCATTGGCAGGGTTTCCAGCAAGGTCTCGAGATAGGTGCCTGAATACCAAGGATGGGTGGAGATGACGTACTTGGGCCATAGCAATCCCAAATGCTAGATATGAGGCCTAAAACTCGGTCGGGGCTCAGGCTCTGTCAGACACAGCGCTAGTGGCCATGGCAGCCTTTATATCAGAGTAGATTCGAGGGCGGAGCAGATTGATCCTCATGTGGAGTTTCTTGGGAAGATTCCCAGGCATTTGTTCATTCAATAGGGAAGGCAGAATGCTGTGTTGTGGCTCCAGATTTCCCAATCACGAGAGCTTGGGGACCAGTCAGTTTTGGGTGGAATTGTAAACAAAAGCTATGGTTCAATTCAGTGCCAAGCAGAAGGCAGTTCCAATTTGTAGCAGTTTACTCGAGACATCCAGCACTGGAATAAGGGTGGATGTCAGATGCTTGCTCACACTAGAGTTTTTGTCTATGATGACCGACAAGTGGAGGGGTGGTATAAAGAGGCCATGGAGGAGTTCACATGCTGAGGCCTGTGAACTGCTGCAAAAAGTAACATTTCTTTGTACAGAGTAGGTGAAGTCTGGTTTGTTTACTCTAGGTTTCCCCATGTGGAAAGTTTGTGAAGAAGAGCTCTCCGGCATGGATGCCAGGAAAGCACACCTCCATTGACAATTGCAGCTGAGGAACATGGCAGATTCGTTCTGGTGGCTCTGGGACAAAGTGCCAAGGCCTTGAGTTGACATGGGATCTCTTGCAGATGGGTCACAATGCTTGTTTGTTACCAGGGAGAACTTAGAATGTGCGGGTTGCTAAGGTGCCATGCAGGATTCTCCTACCCTGAGGGTTTGGCACAGGTCGAAGAGCATGGTATTCTTCTGGGGACAGGGGATGTTCTGTCGTGTGGCTCAGAGACCACATGATGTGTCATAGATTGGTATTTCAGAACAGGCCCCTGAGGACAGATGCCTGAAAACCTAATGGGGTTCCATTGAGAGCCTACTGGCATTTTAGGTTCAATCGTCTATCTCACGATCATTGACTTGGCTATTTCCCTGGATGTAGGTGATAAGGGTGTTTCAGACTGTGCATTTCCATCCCGAGTGGCCGGCAATATTGGTGTGGGCTCAGGGGCCACACAGGTTTCTCCTAATCTGGAAGGTTTGGGCAAATCTGATATGCACAGTGTCCTTGGGGTTGGCAGGCAGAGTTCTGTGGTGTGGCTCCAGAGATCACATTCCGGTGGGCATGTGAGCCATGGTTTTGGGAGAGAAGTCTGCAAACACAAATACAAATTAGGTTGAGTGGCGAGGTGATCACAGGCCCAATGCGTAGACCTGGAGGGAAGCTCGTCATGAACTATAATTAGGGAGACTGGAAGGCAGTAGCACAGGCTTTTCTCTCTGGATTGTGTGTCCAGGATGGCCTTGGAATGCAGGTGTGGTCTCATGGGTCCATGGGAGTCTTTTCCTCTCTATGGATCCTAGTGGCTCTCCATAGTTTGGTGGCTTTTTCGGGGAAGGGGAGAGTGATGTTTTCCACCTTATGGGTGCCCCAAAACAGGGATTCTAGAGACGGGCTCTGGTTCATGGCATCTGGGACATCACAACAAGTGCTAGGATTTGGGCTTAGGGGCATATTAGGCCTGCAATGCGGGTTCATGGTGGTGCAACAGAGAAGGATTGTTTGAAAGCATGCTCAGGCTGAGGGTCACAAGGCCTGTTTGCCTCCAGGGCATCCCTGAGGAGTTTGTGTGGTCTCACTGGACTTGTAAATGACTCCCCCTTTCAGGGTTGAACACCCATCCTAACAGCCAAGTTTCCTGATATGAAGAAGGAGGAGTTCTCTATTGTGCTTCAGGATGCCCCATTATCAGGGATTCCAGCAAAGGTCTGGGGACAGGTGCCTGAATACCAAGGATGGGTAGAGATGAAATACTTGAGCCATGGCATTCCCAAATACTAGATGTGGGGCTCAAACTCTGGTGACTGACACTAGGTCTGGGCTCAGGCTCTGTCAGACACAGCACTAGTGGCCAGGGCAACCTATAAATCAGGGTCCCTCCGATATAGGGCCGAGCAGATTGATCCTCATGTGGGGTTTCTGGCCAGACTCACCAGGCACTTGTTTCTATCGGGAAGGCAGAATGCTGTGTTGTGTCTCCATAATTCGCTATCAAGAAGGCTTGGGGACCAGTCGGGTGAGGAAGGAATTGTAAACACAAGCTACAGTTCAATTCACTGCCAAGCGGAAGGCAGTTCCTGTGTCCAGCAGCTTTTTCGAGATATCCAGCACCTTAGTAAGGGAGGACGTCAGATATTTGCTCACACTGGAGTTTGTGTCTATGATGACTGACAAATGGAGGGGTGGCGTCAAGAAGCCATGTAGGGATTTTCACGTTGAGACTCATGAGCTGCTCCAAATAGCAAGGTTTCATTCTACTGGACAGGTGGAGTGTGGTTTATTTGCTCCAGGGTCCCCCATGTGGAAAGTTTGGGTAGCAGAGCTCTACCGCATGGATGCCTGGAATGTTCAACTTCATTGACCATTGCAACTGAAGAACATGGCAGCTTTATTCTGGTGTCTCTGTAGCAAAGTACCAAGTCCTTGATTTGACATGGAATCTCTTGCAGATGGGCCACACAGCTGGTTTGTTACCAGGTAGATCTTAGAATGTGCTGGTGGCTTAGTAGTTGTGCAGGAATCTACTACTCTGGGATTTTGCACAGATTGTAGGGCACGGTTTCCTTCTGGGGACAGGAGATGTTCTGTTGTGTGGCCCAGCCACCACATGTTGTATCATAAGTTCGCATTCTAGAACAGGCCTCTGAGGACACATGTCTGAAAACCGAATCAATGGTTCCAATGACGTCCTAGGGGCATGTTAGGTTTATTATTCTGACTCAGGACCATTGACTTGGCTGTGTTCCTGGATGTAGGAGATCAGGGTATTTCAGACTGTGCATTTGTGTTCAGAGCGGCCGCCGAAATTGGGGTAGGCCCAGAGGCCTTGTAGGTTTCTCCTAATCTAGACAGTTTGGGCAACTGTGATGGAAACAGTTTCCTTGTGGATGGCAGGGACAGTCCTGCAGTGTGGATCCGGAGACCCCATCCTGGAGGGCATGTGTGCCATGGTTTTGGTAGATAAGTCTGCAAACACAAATTCGAATTAGGGTGAGTGGCGAGGTGATCACAGGCCCAATGCATATACCTTGAGAGCAGCTCATCTGGAACTGTAATTAGGGTGAATGGAAGGCAGTAGCACAGGCTTTTCTCTCCGGATTGTGTGTCCAGGATGGCCTCGGAATGCAGGTGTGTTCTCATGGGTCCATGGGAGACATTGCCTCTCTATGGATCCTGGTGGCTCCTCATAATTTGGTGACATTTTTGGGGAAGGGATGAGTGCTGTTTTCCATCTGAAGGGTGCACCAAAACAAAAATTCCAGAGATGGTCTCTGGGTCTGGGCACCTCGAAAATCCCACCAAGTTTTATGATTTGAACCTACAGGCATACCAGGCCTGAAATGAGGGATCATTGTGGTGAATCTGAGAGGGATTTTTTGAAAGCATGCTCAGGGTGAGGGTCACAATGCCTGTTTGTGCCAAGGGTAGTCCTCAGGAGTGTGTGTGGTGTCATTGATGTTGTAACTGGCTCCCCCTTTGAGGGTAGAACACCCATCCCAAAAGCCAGGTTTATTGCCATGGGGAAAGAAGAGTTCTCTATTGTGCTTCAAGTTCCCTAATTGGCAGGGATCCCTGCCAAGGTCTGGGGACAGGTGCCTGAATATCAAGGATGGGTAGAGATGACATACTTGGGCCATGGCAATCCCAAATGCTAGATATGGGGCCTGCTCTCTAGTGGCTGAAACTCAGTCGAGCTCAGGCTCTGTCAGACACGGCACTAGTGGCCATGGCAGCCTATAAATCGGTGTTGACTCGAGGGCCGACCTGATTGATCCTCATGTGGGTTTTCAGGGCAGACTCACCAGGCATTTCTTCATTCGATGGGGAAGGCAGAATGCTGCGTTGTGGCCCCAGATTTCCCTATCAAGAGGGCTTAGGGACCAGTCAGGTGAGGATGGAATTGTAAACACAAGCTATGGTTCAATTCAGTGCCAAGTGGAAGGCAGTTCCAATGTGCAGTGGTTTATTCAAGACATCCAGCACTGGGATAAGGGTGCATGTCAGATGTTTGCTTAGACTGGAGTTTGTGTCTATGATGACCGACCAATGGAGTGGTGGCATCAAGAGGCCATGGAGCAGTTTACACGCTGAGGCCTGTGAGTTGATCCAAACATAAGGTTTCCTTCTACTGGACAGGGGAGGTCTGGTTTGTTTACACCAGGTTCCCCCATGTGCAAAGTTTGGGTAGCATAGTACTCGCATGTGGATACTGGAAAGCACACCTACATTAACCATTGCACCTAAGGAACATGGCAGGTTCTTTCTGGTTGCTCTAGGGCAAAGTACCAAGGCCTGGATTCTAAGGAAGTTGGGTCACAATTCAGTTTTGTTACCACGGAAATCTTACTATGTGCTGGTGGCTAAGGGACAATGTATGATTAGTCTATCCTGATGGTTTGACACCGGTCGAAGAACACGGTTTCTTTCTGGGTATCGGAGATGTTCTGTTGTGGGGCTCACGGACCAAATGTTGTATCATAAGTTGGTATTCCAGAACAGGCTTCTGAGGACAGATGCCTAAAAACTTCATCTAGGGTTCCAATGAAGTCCAAGGGGAATTTCAGGTTGAATCATCAGACTCAGGACCATTGACTTTGGTATCTGCCTATATGTAGGCAACCAGGGTGTTTCTGACTGTGCCTTTGTGTACAGAGTGGCCTCCAATATTGGGGTGGGCTCTGGGGCCTTGCAGGTTTCTCCTAATCTTGAAGGTTTAGGCAAATTTGTGGGCACGGTTTCCTTGGAGGTGGCAGTCACAGTCCTGTGGTGTGGCTCCAGAGACTCCATCGTGGAGGGCATGTAAGCCATGGTTTTGGGAGAGAAGTCTGCAATCACAAACTCGGATTAGGTTGAGTTGCGAGGTGATCGTAGGCCCAATGCATAGACCTGGAGGGCAGATCGTCAGGAACTGTAAATCACGTACCTCGAAGGCACTAGCACTGGCTTTTGTATCTGGATTGTGTGTCCATGATAGCCTTGGAATGCAGGTGTGTTCTAATGTTTCCATGAGAGTATTTTCCTCTCTACGGATCCTGGAAGCTCCCAATAGTATGGTGGCTTTCTCGTTTGAATGGAAGAGTGCTGTTTTCAATCTTAGATGTTCCCCAAAAAGGGATTCCAGAGAAGGGCTGTGAGTCTGGGTGCTTGGAAAATCCCACCAGGATTAGGATTTGGGCCTAGGGGAGTACCAGGCCTGCAATGTGTGACTTGGAGGTACAACTGAGAGCATTTGTTTGAAAGCATGCTAGTCTGAGTGTCACAATGCCTGATGTGATTAGGGCAGCCCTTATGAGTGGGAGTTGTCTCCTTGGCCATGCAGCTGGCTACCACTTTAATGTAGGACACCCATCCCAACTACCAGGATTCCTGCCATGGAAAAGGAAGAATTCTCTATTGTGCCTCAGGTTCCCCCATTAGCAGGTATTCTAGCAAATGTCTGGGGACAGATGCCTGAATACCAAGGATGGGTAGAGATGAGGGACCTGAGACATGGCCAGTCTCACATGCCTGACTCTCTGAGTAGCTGACATGAATTGAGCACTCAGGCTCTGTCAGAAACAGAACTAGTGGTCAGGGCTGAGTATGAATCAGGGATCCCTCAAGGGCTGAGCAGATTGATCCTCATGCAGAGTTTCTGGGCAGAATCACCATGCCCTTCTTCTTTCTAAGGGGAAGGCAAAAAGCTGCGTTGTGGCCCCAGAATTCCCTATCAAGCGGGCTTGGGGACCAGTAGGGTGAGGATGGAATTGTAAACTCAAGCTAAGGTTCAATTCAGTGCCAAGCAAAAGGCAGTTCCATTGTGCAGTGTCTGATTCCAGATATCCAGCACCTGAGTAAAGGTGAAAGTCAGACATTTCCTCATGCTGGAGTTTATGTCTATGATGACCGATGAATGGAGGGGTGGCGTCAAGAGGCCATGGAGGATTTCACATGCTGGGGCTTGTGAGATGCTTCAAACAGCAAAGTTTCCTTCTACCACACAGGGGGAGACTGGTTTATTTGCTCCAGGGTCCCCCATGTGGAAAGTTTGGGTAGCAGAGCACTCCCACGTGGATGCCTGAAAAGCACACCTCCATTAAAATTGCAGCTGAGAAACATGGCCAATTCGTTCTGGTGGCTCTTGGGCGAATTACCAAGGCCTGGAGTTGACATGAAGTCTCATGAAGATGGGTCATAATGCAGGTTTGTTACCATGGAGACCTTACAGTGTGCTGGTGGCTAAGGGACCATGTAGGATTCATCTACCCTGAGGGTTTGACACTGGTCAAAGGGCACGGTTTCCTTCTCGGACCAGAGATGTTCTGATGTGGGGCTAACGGACCAAATGTATCATAATTTGATATTGCAGAACAGGCCTCTGAGGATAGATGCCTGAAAATTTAATCTAGGGTTCCAATAAAATCCTAACGGAATGTCAGGTTCAATCCTCTGACTCAGTATCATTGACTTCAAAGTCTGCCTAGATGTAGGTGATCAGGGTGTTCCAGACTGTGCATTTGTGTACAGAGTGGCAACCAGTATTGGGGTGGGCTCAGGGGCCTTGCAGGTTTCTCCTAATCTGGAAAGATAGGGCAATTTGATGGGCACAGTTTCCTTGGCAATGGTGGGCACAGTCTTGTGGTGTGGCTCCAAAGACCCCATGCTGGAGGGCATGAGAGCCATGGTTTTCGGAGGGAAGTCTGCAAACACAAATGCGGGTTAGGTTTAGTGGCGAAGTGATTGTAGGCCCAATGCATACTCCTGGAGGGAAGCTCCGTGTGAAATGTAAATCGCATGCCTCAAAGGAGGTAGCACAGGCTTTTTTATCTGGATTGTGTATCCACGATGGACTAAGAATGCAGGTGTGGTCTCAGGTGTCCATGGGTGATATTTCCTCTCAAGTATCCTGGCGGCTCCTTATAATGTGGTGGCTTTCTCAGAGAGGAAAGAGTTCTGTTTTCCATATTAAGGGTGTCCCATAACAGGGATTGCAGAGAAGTGCTCTGGCTCTGGGCACCTGGAAATACCCACCAAGGGTTATGATTTGGGCATAGGGGCTTACCAGGCCTCCAATGCAAGTCCTGGAGATACAACTGAGAGCGTTTGTTTGAAAGCATGCTCAGGCTGAGGGTCACTATGCAAGCTTTTGCATAGGGTGGCCCTCAGGAATGGGGGTGGTCTCAATGGCCATTCAGTAGGCTAACACTCTGAGTGTTGGACACCCTTCCGAACTTACAGGAATCCTGCCATGGGGAATGAGGATTTCTCTATTGTGATTCAGGTTCCCTCATTGGTAGGGATTCCAGGAAAGGTCTGGGGACACATGCCTGAATACCAAGGATGGGTAAAGATGACGGCTCTGTTCCGTGGCCAGTCTAACATGCGGGATATGGGCCCCGCCTTCTAAGTGGCTGACACGAGGTCGGGGCTTAGGCTCTGTCAGACACAACACTAGGGGCCAGGGCTGTCTATAATTCAGGGTTCCCTCAAGGGACAAGTAGACTGATCATAATGTGGAGTTTCTGGGCAGACTCACCAGGCCCTTCTTCTTTCTATTGGGAAGGCAGAATGCTGTGTTGTGGCTGCAGAATTCCCTATCATGAGGGCTTGTGGACCAGTAGGGTGAGGATGGAATTGTAAACCCAAGCTATGAATAAATTCAGTGACAAGCGAATGGCATTTCCAGTGTGCAGCGGCTGATTCGAATATCCAGCACCTGAGTAAGCGCAGACGTCAGATGTTTGCTCAAGCTGGAGTTTGTGTCTATAATGACCGACAAATGCAGAGGAGTTGAAAAGAGGTCATAGAGGATTTCCCACACTTGAGCTTGTGAGATGCTCCAAACAGCCAGGTTTCCTTCTACAGGACAGGGCAGTCAGATTTGTTTACTCGAGAGTCCCCCATGTGGAAAGTTTGGGTAGCAGAGCACTCCCACATGGATGCCTGGAAAGCACACTTCCACTGAACATTGCAGCTGAGGAACATGACAGGTTCTTTCTGAAGGCTCTGGGGTGAAGTACCAAGGCCTGTAGTTGACATGGAATCTCATGAAGATGGCTCACAATGCTGGCTTGTTACCAGTGAGATCTTAGAATCTGCTGGTGGCTACGGGCCAAGTAGGATTCATCTACCCTGAGGGTTTGACACAGTTTCAAGAGCACGGCTTCCATCTAGAGAAAGGAGATGTTCTATTGTGGGGATCAGGGACCATATGTTGTATCTTAAGTTGGTACTCCAGAACAGGTCTCTGATTACAGATGCCTGAAAACCTAATCAGGGGTTACAATGAGGTCATAGGAGCATGTCAGGTTCAATCTTCTGACTGAGAAACACTGACTTGGGTATCTGCCTGGATTCAGGTGATCAGCGTATTTCAGACTGCACATTTGTGTCCAGAGGGGCCTCCAGTATTGGGGTGGGCTCAGGGGCCTTGCAGGTTTCTCCTTATCTCGAAGTTTTAGGCAAATGTGACGGACACATTTTCCTTGGGGATGGCAGGCACAGTCCTTTGGTGTGGCTCCAGAGACCCCATCCTGGAGGAAATATGAGCCATGGTTTCGGGATAGAAGTCTGTAAGCACAAACTCGGGTTAAGGTTAGCGGTGAGGTGATCGCAGGCCCAATGCATAGACCTGGAGGGCAGCTCGTCTGGAACTATAAATTAGTTGCCTTGAAGGTGGTAGCACAGGCTTGTGTATCTGGCTTTTGTGTCCAGGATGGCCTCGGAATGCAGGTGTGGTCTCATGGATCCATGGGAGATTTTTCCTCTCAAGGATCCTAGCGGCTCCCTATACTATGGTGGCTTTCTTGGCGAAGGGGAGAGTGCTATTTTCCATCTTAGGGGTGTCCCAAAACAGGGATTCCAGAGACAGGCTGTGTTTCTGGGCCCCTGAAAAATCCCACCAGGTGTTATGATTTGTGCTTAGGGGCATATCAGGCCTGCAAATTTGGATTCTGGAATGCAACTGAGAGTGTTTGTTTGAAAGCATGCTCATGTTGGGGGTCACAATGCCTGCTTGTGTCCAGGGCGGCCCTCATGAGTGGGCGGGTTATCATTGGCCATTCAGCTGGCTATCACTCTGAGGTCTGGAAACCCATCCCAAGAGCCATCATTCCTGCCATGGGGAAGGAGGATTTCCCTATTGTGCTTCTGGTTCCCCCATTGGCAGGGATTTCAGCAAATGTCTGGGGACAGATGCCTGAATCAAGAATGGGTAGAGATGACAGCCCTGGGACATGGCTGGTCTCACATTCTGGAGTTGGAGCCCAGTCTCTGGGTCCTGACACGAGGTCAGAGACGAGGTTCTGTCAGACTCAGCGCTAGTGGCCAGGTAAACCTATAAATGGGGTTCACTCGAGGGTCGAGTAGATTTATCCTCATGTAGGGTTTCTGGGCAGTCTCTCCAGGCTGTTTTTTCTTGCTATGGGGAAGGCAGAATGCTGTGTTGTGGCGTCAGAATTCCCTATCAAGAGAGCTTACTGAACACCAGGGTGAGGATGGAATTGCAAACCCAAGCTACTTTTTTTTTTCAAGATTTTATTTATTTGTCAGAGAGCGAGCGAGAGCAAGCACAGGCAGACAGAGTGGAAGGCAGAGTCAGACGGAGAAGCAGGCTCCCTGCGGAGCAAGGAGCCTGATGTGGGACTCGATCCCAGGACGCTGGGATCATGACCTGAGCCGAAGGCAGCTGTTTAACCAACTGAGCCACCCAGGCGTCCCGCCAAGCTACTTTTAAATTCAGTGCCAAGCATAAGGCAATTCCAGTGTGTAGCAGCTGATTCAAATATCCAGCATTGAGTAAGTGCAGATGTCAGTTGATTGCTCACGCTGGAGTTAGTGTCTATGATGACCAACAAATGGATGGGTGGCCTCAAGAGGCCATGGAGGATTACCCACCCTCAGGCTTGAGATACTCCATACAGCAAAGATTCCTTTTACCGTACAGGGGAGTCTGGTTTGTTTCCTCCAGGGTTCCCCATGTGGAAAGTTGGTATCAGAGCACTCCCGCTGGATGCCTGGAAAGTACACCTACATTGACCATGGCAGCAGAGGAACATGGCAGTTTCATTCTGGTGGCTCTGGGCCGAAGTACCAAGGGCTGGAGTTGTCATGGAGTCTCATGAAGATGGGTCACAATGCTGGTATGTTGTCAGGGAGATCATAGAATGTGCTGGTTGTCAGGGGGCCTTGAAGGATTCATCTACCCAGAGTGTTTGACACAGGTCCAGAGCACAGCTTTCTTCTAAGGACAGGAGATGTTCTTTTGTGTGGCTCAGTGACCATATTGTATCATACATTGATATTCAGAACAGCCTTCTGAGTACAGATACCTGAAAACCTATTCTAGTGTTCCAGTGAATCCTAGGAGCATGTCAGGTTCAATCTTCTGTCTGAGGACCATTGACTTGGATATCAGCCTGGATGTAGGTGATATGGTGTGTCAGACTGTGCATTTGCGTCCAGAGTGGCCTCCAATATTGGGCTGGGCTTAGGGGCCTTGCAGGTTTCTCCTAATCTAGAGGGTTTGTTTAATAGTGACAATCACAGTTTCCTTTGGGAAGACAGGTACAATCCCGTGGTGTGGCTCCAGTTATCACAAACTGGAGGGCATGTGAGCCATGGTTTTGGGAGGGAAGTCTGAAAACACAAACTTGGGTTAGGGTTAGTGGCAAGGTTATCACAGGCCCAATGCATAGACATGGATGGCAGCTCTTCAGGAACTGTTAATCGGGTGACTCAAAGGCAGAATCACAGGCTTTTTTCTCTGTATTGTGTGCAGGATGGCCTCAGAATGCAGTTGTGGCCTCATGGGTCCATGGGAGATTTTTCCTCTCTAAGGATCCTGGTGGCTCCCAATAGTTGGTGGCTTTTTTCGGGGAAGGGAAGAGTGCTTTTTTTCATGTTAGGGGTGCCCCAAAATATGGATTCCAGAGACCGACTCTGGCTTTGGTCCCCTGGAAAATCCCACCAAGTGTTAGGATTTGGGCCTAGTGGCTTACCAGGCCTGCATGCAGGATCCTGGAGGTGCAACTGAGAGGTCTTGTTTGAAATCATTCTCAGGCTGAGGGTCACAATACTTGCTTATGCCCAGGTGGCCCTCATGAGTGGGCGTGGTCACATTGGCCATGCAGCTGGCTCCCACTTTGAGGGTTGGAAAACCATCCCAACAGCCAGAATCCTGCCATGGGGAAAGAGGAGTTCTCTATAGTGCTTCAGGTTCCCCCATTAGCGGGGATTCCAGCAAAGGTCTGGGGACAGAGGCCTGAACACCAAGGATGGGTAAAGATGATGGACATGGGCCATGGCCAGTATCAAATCGTGGATATGGGCCCCGATCACTGGGTGGCTGACACTAGGTCTTGGCTCAGGCTCTGTCAGACACAGCACTAGTGCCCAGGGCAGCCTATAAATTGGGGTTCCCTCAAGTGCCGAGCAGATTGATCCTCATGTATGGTTTCTGGGCAGACTCACCAGGCCCTTCTTGTTTGTAAGGGGAAGGCAGAATGCTGCTTTGTGGCTCTAGAATTCACTATAAAGAGGGCTTGTGGACCAGGAGGCTGAGGATGGAATTGTAAACCTAAGCTATGGTTACATTCTGTATCAAGCGAAAGAAATTTCCAGTGTGCAATGTTTGAATCCAATATTCAGCACTTGAGTGAGGGTGGATGTCAGATATTTGCTCATGCTGGAGTTTGTGTCTATGATGACACAAAAATGGAGGGGTGGCGTCAAGAGGTTATGGAGGATTTCCCAATCTGGTGTTTTTGAGATGCTCCAAACAGCAAGGTTTCCTTCTACCAGACAGGGGCAGTCTGATTTGTTTCCTCCATGGTTCCCCATGTCGAAAGATCGGATAACATAGATCTCCCACATGGGTGACTGGAAAGCACACCTTCATTGACCATGACAGCGAAGGAACATGGCATCTGGTGGCTTTGAGGCGAAGAAATAAAGACTGGATTGGACATGGAACCTCATGAAGATGGGTCAAAATGTTGGTTTGTTACCAGGGAGATCTTAGAATGTGCTGGTGGTTAATGGGCCATGCAGGATTCATCTAGCCTGAGGATTTGACACAGGCCCAAGAGCCCGGATTGCTTCTGGGGGCAGGAGATATTCTGTTGTGGGGCTCAGCGGCCATATGTTGTATCATAAATTGGTAATCCAGAACAGGTCTCTGAGGAAAGAAGCCTGAAAACCTAATAAAGGGTTTGAATGAGGCCCTAGGGGAATGTCATTCAATCTTCTGACTCAGGATCATTGACTCTGGTGTCTGACTGGATGCAGGTGATGAGGGTGTTTCAGACTGTGCATTTGTGTCCAGAGTGGCATCCAATACTAGGGTTGGCTCAGGTTCCTTGCAGGTTTCTCCTTATATGGGGTTTTTGGACAACTGTGATGGGCAGTTTCCTTGGGGATTGCAGGAACTGTCCTGTGGTGTGACTCCAGAGACCCCATCCTGGAGGACATGTGCGCCATGATTTTGAGAGAGAAGTCTGCAAACACAAACTTAGGTTAGGGTTAGTGGCAAGGTGATCATAGTCCCAATCCATAGACCAGGAGGGCAGCAAGTCTGGAACTGTAAATCACGTAACTCAAAGGTGGTAGCACAGGTAATTGTATCTGGATTTAATTTCCAGAATGGCCTTTATTGCAGGTGTTGTCTCAAGGGTCCATGGGAGATTTCTCCTCTCAAGGATCCTGGCGGTTCTCAATAGTTTGTTGGATTTCTCCGGGAGGGGTGAGTACTGTTTTCCAGCTTAGGCGTGCCCCAAAACAGGCATTCCAGAGATGAGCTCTGGGTTTAAGTGCTTGGAAAATCCCACCAAGGGTTAATATTTAGGCCTAGGGCCATACCAGGCCTGTAATGCGGGATCCTGGAGGTGCAACTGAGAGCGTTTGTTTGAAAGTATGGTCAAGCTGAGGGTCCCAATGCCTGCTTGTGCCCAGGAGGCCATCAGGATTGGGCGATGTCTACTCAGCCATGCAGCCAGTTCCCATTCCTAGGGTTGGACACCCATCCAAAAGCCAGGATTCCTGCCATGGCGAAGGATGAATTCTCTATTGTGCTTCAGGTCCCCCCATTGGTAGGGATTCCAGCTAAGATCTAGGGGACAGATGCCTGAATACCAAGGATGGGTAGTAATGACAGCCCTGGGCCATGGCTGGTCTCACATGGTTAATGTGGGCCCCACCCTCTGGGTTGCTGACACGAGATAGGGGCTCAGGCTCTGTCAGACACAGCACTAGTGGCTAGGGCAAACTATAAATAAGGGTTCCCTCCTGGGCTGAGTATATTGATCTTCATGTGCAGTTTATGGGCAGACTCACCAGGTCCTTCTATCTATGAAGAAGGCAGAATGTTGCGTTGTGGCTCCAGAATTCCCTATCAAGAGATATGGCAGACCAGTAGGTTGAGGATGAAATTGTAGTCTGAAGCTAGGCTTAAATTCATTGCAAAGCGAAAGGCAGTTCCAGTGTGCAGCAGCTGATTCCAATATCAGCGCCTGAATATGGGCGGATGTCAGATGTTTGCTCAGGCTGGAGTTTGTGTCTATGATGACCAACAAATGGAGAGGTGGCGTCAAGAGGCCATGGAGGATTTCCCACCCTGGGGCTCAGGGGCCATAATTTGTATCATAAGTTGGTATTCCAGAAGAGGCCTCTGAGGACAAGTGCCTGAAAAGTTAATCCCTCTTCCAATGAGGTCCTAGGGCCATGTCAGGTTCAATTATCTGACTCAGGACCATTGATTTGGGTGTCTGCCTGGATGGAGGTGATCAGGGTGTTTCAGACTGTGCATTTGCATCCAGAGCAGCCTCCAATATTGGGATGTGCTCAGGAGCCTTCCAGGTTTCTCCTAATCAGGAGGGTTTGGGCAACTGTGATGGGCCCAGTTTCCTTGGGGATGGCAAGCACAGTCTTGTGGTGTGACTCTAGGGGCCCCATCCTGGAGGACATGTGAGCAATGGTTTTTAGAGAGAGATCTGCAAACACAAACTCGGGATAAGGTTAATGGAGAGGTGTTCACAGCTCCAATTCAAAGATCTGGAGGGCAGCACGTCAGGAACTGTAAATCAGGTGACTCAAAGCCAGTAGCACAGTCTCTTGTATCTGGATAGCATATCCACGCTGGCCTCGGAATACAGGTGTGGACTCATGGGACCATGGGAGATTCTTCTTCTCAAGGATCCTGGGGGATCCCATTAGTTTGGTGGCTTTCTCAGGGAAGTGAAGAGTGCTGTTTTCCATCTTAGGGGTGCCTCAAAACAGGGATTCCAGTGACGGGCTCTGGGTATGTGCACATGGAACATCCCACGATGTGTTAGGATTTGGGCTTAAGGGCATATCAGGCCTGCAATGCAGGATCCTGGAGGTGCAACTAAGAGCATTTTTTTGAAGGCTTGATCAAGCTGAGGGTTACAATGGCTACTTGTGCCCAGGGCAGCCCTCATGAGTGGGCATTGTCTCCTTGGCCATGCAGCTGGCTCCCACTTTGAGGTTTGGACACCCATATCAACAGCCAGGATTCCTACCATGGGGAAGGAGGAGTTCTCTATTGTGCTTTAGGTTACCCCATTGGTAGGGATTACATAAAAGGTCTGGGGACAGGTGCCTGAATACCAAGGATGGGTAGAGATGATGGACTTGGGCCCTGGCCAATCTCACATGCTGGATATGGGCTCATATCTCTGGGTGACTGAAACTAGGTCTTGGCTCAGGCTCTGTCAGACACAGTACTAGTACTAGTACTAGTACTAGTACTAGTGCCCAGGACAGCCTATAAATCAAGGTTCCATCGAGTGCCAAGTAGATTGATCCTCATGTGGAGTTTCTGGGAAGATTCACCAGGCCCTATTTCTTTCTAGTGGGAATGCAGAATGTTGCCTTGTGGCTCCAAATTCCCTCTCTAGAGGTCTTGCAGACCAGGAGGCTGAGGATGGAATTCTAAACCCAAGCTATTGTTAAATTCAGTGTCAAGTGAAACGCAGTTCCAGTGTGCAGTGGTGGAAAAGAAAATGCAGAATCTAAATAACGGCAGATTTCAGATGTTTTCTCATGCTGGAGTTTTTGTCTATGATGACTGACAAATGGAGGGGTTGTGTCAAGGGCCATGGAGGATTTCTCCTGCTGGTGCTTCTGAGATGCTCCAAACAGAGGGTTCCCTTCTACTGGTCAGTGGCAGTCTGGTTTGTTTGCTCCAGGGTCCCACATGTGGAAAGAATAAGTAGAAGAGCACTCCCACATGGATGCCTGGGAAGCACACCTCCACTGACCATATCAGGTGAGGAACATGGCAGGTTCATTCTGGTGGCTCTGGGGCGAATTACCAAGGACTTGAAGTGACATGGAATCTCATGAAGATGGATCACAATGCTGTTTGTTTGTTACCAGAGAGATCTTAGAATGTGCTGGGGGCTAAGGGGCTGTGCATAATTCATATACCCCGACCCTTGACACAAGTTGAAGAGCACGAATTCCATCTGGGGACAGGAGATATTCTATTGTGGTGTTCAGGGACCAATCTTCTGACTCAGGACCATTGACTTGGGTGTCTTCCTGGATGGAGGTGATCAGGGTGTTGCACACTGTGCATTTGTGTCCAGAGTGGCCTCCAATATTGGACTGGGCTTAGGGGACTTGCAGGTTTCTCCTAATCTGGAGGGTTTGGGCAACTGTGATGGACACAGTTTCATTGGGGATAGCAGGATCTTTCCTGTGGTGTGGCTACAGAGACCCATCATAGAGGGCATGTGAGCCATGGTTTTGGGAAAGAAGTCTGCAAACACAAACTTGGGGTAGGGTTAATGGCGAGGTGATCACAGGCCCAATGCGTAGGTCTGTAGGGCAGCTCGTCTGGAACTGTAAACCAGGTGATTCGAAGGTGGTAGCACAGTCCCTTGTATCTGGATTGTGTGTCCCGGATGGCCTCGGAATGAAGGTGTGGTCTTATGGAGCCCTGGGAGATTTTTCCTCTCTACGCATCCTGGCAGCTCCTAATAGTTTTCTCAGGGGAGGGAAGAGTGCTGTTTTCCATCATAGGGGTGCTTCAAAACAGAGATTCCAGAGACGGGCTCTGGTTATGTTGGCATGGAAAATCCCACGAAGTGTTAGGATTTGGTCCTAAGGGCATACCATGCCTGCGATGCGGGACCCTGCAGAAACAACTGAGAGCATTTGTTTGAATGCATGCTAAGGTTGAGGGACACAATGCCTGCTTTGGCCCAGGCGGCCCTTATGATTGGGCTTTGTCTCATTGGCCATGCACCTGGTTCTAATTCTGAGGGTTGGGCACCCATAGCAACAGCCAGGCTTCCTGCCATGGGGAAGGAGGAGTTCTCAATTGTGCTTCAGGTTCCCCCACTGGTAGGGATTCCAGCAAAGATCTGGGATAGTTGCCAGAATACCAAGGATGGGTAGAGATGACTGGGCCATGGCCAGTCCCACATGCTGGATAAGGGCCCCACACTCTGGGTGGCTGGCACGAGGTTGGGGCTCAGGCTCTCTCAGACACAGCGCTAGTGGCCAGCGCAAAGTATAAATCGGGGTTCCCTCGAGGGCCAAGTAGATTGATCTTCATGGGGAGTTTCTGGGCAGACTCACCAGGCCCTTCTTCTTTCTATGGGGAAGGCAGAATGTTGCGTTTTGTCTCCCTAATTCCCTCTCAAGAGGACTTGCAGTCCAGTAGGGTGAGGATGGAATTGTAAACCCAAACTATGCAAGAATACAGTGTCAAGTGAAAGGTATTTCCAGTGTGCGTGACTGATTCGAATATCCAGCACCTGAGTAAGAGCAGATGTCAGATGTTTGCTCATGCTGGAATTTGTGTCTATGATGACTAACAAATGGAGGGTTGGCATCAAGAGAATGTGGAGGACTTCCCAGGCTGGGGCTTGTGAGATGCTCCAAACAACCAAGGTTTCCTTCAACCTGACAGGAGCAGTCTTATTTGTTTGCTCTAGGGTTCCCTATGTGGAATTTTTGTGTAGCAGAGAACTACCTCTTGGATGCCTAGAAAGCACACGTCCATTGACCTTTGTACCTGAGGAACATGGCAGATTCGTTTCATGGCTCTTGGGCAAAGTACCAACACCTTGAGTTGGCATCAAGTCTCAGGAAGTTGGGTCACAATGCTGGTTTGTTACCAGGGAGATCATAGAAGGTGCTGGGGCTAATGGGTCATGCAGGATCCATCTACCCTGAAAGTTGGACATAGATCCAAGAGCACATTTTCCTTCTGGAGACAGGAGATGTTCTGTTGTGGGAATCAGGGACCACATGTTGTATCATAACTTGGTATTCCAGAACAGGACTCTGAGAACAGATGTCTGAAGACCCAATCTAGGGTTCCAGTGAAGTCCTAGGGGCATGTCAGGTTCAATCATCTGACTCAGAACCATTGACTTGGCTTTCTGCCTCGATGGAGGTGCTCAGGGTGTTTCAGACTGCACGTTTGCATCCAGAGCAACCTCCAATATTGGGGTGGGTTCAGGGGCCTGGCAGGTTTCTCCTAATCTGGAGGGTTTGGACAACCTGATGGGCACAGTTTTCTTGGGGATGGCAGGAACTTTCCTGTGATGTGGCTTGAGGGACCACATCCTGGTGGGCATGTAAGCCATGGTTTTGGGAGAGAAGTCGGCAAACACAAACTGGGGTTAGGGTTAGTGTCGAGATGATCACAGGCCCAATGCATAGACATGGAGGGCAGCTCGTCAGGAAATGTAAATAGGATGACTCGAAGGCGGTAGCAAAGACTTTTCTCTCTGGATTGTGTGGACAGGATGGCCTCAGAATGCAGGTTTGTTTTCATGGGTCCATGGGATATTTTTTCTCTCTAAGGATCCTGGCGGCTCCCAATAGTTTGGTGCCTTTCTCAGGGAAGGGAAGAGTGCTGTTTTCCATCTTAATGGTGCCCCAAACAGGGATTCTGAGACGGACTCTGGGTCTGGGCACCTGGAAAATCCCACCAAGGGTTAGGATTTGGGCCTAGGGGCATACCAGGCCTGCAATGCTGGTACTGGAGGAGCAACTGAGAGTGTTTGTTTGAAAACATGCTCAGGCTGAGGATCACCATGCCTGCCTGTGCCCATGTCGGCCCTCAGGAGTGGGCATGGTCTCATTGGCCATGCAGCTGGCTCCCACGCTGAGGGTTGGACAACCAATATTCCTGCCATGGGGAAGGAGGTGTTCTCTATTGTGTTTCAGGTTCGCCATTGGCAGGAATTCCAGCAAAGTTTGGGGGACAGATGACTGGATACCAAGGATGGGTACAGATGATGGCCCAGGGCCATGGCCGATCTCTCATGCTATATATGGGCCCTCAACTCTGGGTGGCTGACACCAGGTCGGGGCTTAGACTCTGTCAGACACAGCACTAGTGGTCAGGGAAATCTATTAATCAGGGTTGCCTCGTGGTCTGAGTAGATTGATCCTCATGTGAGGTTTCTGGGCAGACTCAACAGGTCCTTCTTCTTTCTATGTGGAAGGCAGAATACTGCGTTGTGGCTCCAGAATTCCCTATCAAGAGATATTGTGGACCAGTGTGGTGAGGATAGAATAGTAATACAAAGCTATGGTTAAGTTCAGTGAAAAGCAAAAGGCAGTTCCAGTGTGCAGCTGCCGTTTCGAATATCCAGCACCTGAGTAAGGGTGGATGTCAGAAGTTTGCTCACACTGGAGTTTGTGTCTGTGATTACCCACAAATGGAAGGGTGGCGTCAAGAGGCCATGGAGGATTTCCCATGCTGGGGCTTGTGAGATGCTCCAAATAGCAAAGTTTCTTTCTACCGGACAGGAGAAGTCTGGTTTGTTTTCTCTGGTTTCTCCATGTGGAAAGTTTTGTAGCAGAGAACCCCACAGGGATGCCTGGAAATCACCCCTCTATTGACCATTGCACCTGAGGAACATGGCAGGTGCATTCTGGTGGCTCTGGGGCAATATATCGAGACCTTGAGTTGACATGGAGTCTCATGAAGATGGGGCACAATGATGGTTTGTTACCAGGAATATCATAGAATGTGCTGGTTGCTAAGGGGCCATTCAGGATCCAAATACCCTAAGGGTATGACACAATTCCAGGAGCATGGCTTCCTTTTTGGGGAGGACATATTCTGTTCTGTGGCTCAGGGACTATATATTTTATCATAAGTTGATATTCCAGAGCAGGCCTCTGATGACAGATACCTGTAAACCTAATCTAGTGTGCCAATGAAGTCCTCGGGGCATGTCAGGTTCAATCTTCTGACTCAGGAGCATTGACTTGGGTGTCTGCCTGTATGGAGGGGATCAGGGTGTCTCAGACTGTGCATTTGTGCCCAGAGCGGCCTCCATTATTTGGCTGCGCTCAGGGGCCTTGCAGGTTTCTCCTAATCTAAAGGTATCGGGCAAAAGTGATGGGCACAGTTTCCTTGAGGATCTCATGCACAGTCTTGTGGTGTGGCTTCAGATGCCAGAACCTGGAGGTCATGTGAGCCATGGTTTTAGGAAGGAAGTCTGCAAACACAAACTCAGTTTAGGTTAATGGCAAGGTGATTGCAGGCCCAATGCATAGACCTGGAAGGCAGCTCGTCAGGAACTGTAAATCCGATGACTCAAAGGTGATAGCACATGATATGTATCTGGATTGTATGTCCAGGATGGCCTCGGAATGCAGGTGTGTTCTCATGGGTCTATGGCAGATTTTTCCACTCAAGGATCCTGGTGGCTACCAAGAGTTTGGTGACTATCTCGGGGAAGGGAAGAGTGCTGTTTTCCATCTTAAGGGTCCCCCAAAATAGGGATTCCAGAGATGGGCTCTGTGTCTGGGCCCCTGTAAAATCACACCAGGGTTAGGATTTGGGCCTAGGTGTGTACTAGGCCTGCAATTCGGGGTCCCAGAGATGCAATTGAGAGCGTTTGGTTGAAAGCATGCTCAGGCTGAGGTCACAATGCCTGCTTGTGCCCGGGTAAGCCATCATGAGTGCACATGGTCTCCTTGGCCATGGAGCTGCCTTCCACTTTGAGGGTTGAGCAACTATCCCAACTGTCAGAATACCTTCCATGGGGAAGGAGGAGTTCTCTTTTGTGCTACAGGTTTCCCCAATGGCAAGGATTTCAGCAAAGGTGTGGGTACAGATGCCTGAATACCAAGAATAGAAGAGAAGACAGACTTGGGCCATAGCTGGTCTCACATGCTGTATATGGGCCCTGATCTCTCAGTGGCTGACACTAGGTCCTGGCTCCGGCTATGTCAGACACAGCACTAGTGCCCAGGGCAGCCTATGAATCAGGGTTCCGTCTAGCACCGAAAAGATTGACCATCATATGGAGTTTCTGGGCAGACTCTCCAGGCCCTTTTTCTTTCTATGGGGAAGGCAGAATATTGTGTTGTAGCTCCAGAATTCCCTCACAATAGGGATTGTGGACCAGTAGGCTGAGGATGGAATTGTAAACCCAAGCTATGGCTTAATTCAGTCAAACTAAAGGCAGTTCCAGTGTGCAGCGATCGAATTGAAATCCAGCAACTGAGTAAGGGCGGATGTCAGATGTTTGCTCATGCTGGAGTTTGTGTCTATCATGACTGACAAATGGAGTGGTGGCTTCAAGAGGAAATGGAGGATTTCCCACGCTGGGGCTTGTGAGATGCTCCAAACAGAAGGTTTCCTTCTACCGGACAGGGGCATTCTGTTTTTTTGTCTCAAGGGTCCCCGCCAATTGCAAAGTTTGTGTAGCAGAGCACCCCCGTATGGTTGCCTGGAAACCACACCTCCACTGACCATTGCAGCTTAGGAACATGGCAAGTTCATTCTGGTGGCTCTGGGGCGAAGTACTAAGGGCTTATTTCTACATGGAATGTCATGAATATGGGTAACAATGCTGTTTTGTTACCTGGGAATTCTTAGCCTGTCATCTGTACACATCCTTGGTATTAAGGCAACTTTCCACAGACCTTTCCTGTAACCCTGCCAATGGGGGAACCTGAAGCACAATAGAGAACTCCTCTTTCCATTGCAGGAAGCCTGGCTGTTGCAATGGGTGTCCAACCCTCAAATTGGGATCCAGCTATATGGCCAATGAGACTACGCCCTCTCCTGAGGGCCCCCCTGGGCACAAAGAGGCATGATGACCCTCAGCCTGAGCATGCTTTCAAACAAGCCCTCTCTGTTACACCATTAGGATCCTGCATTGCAGGCCTGGAATGCCCCTAGGCCCAAATCCTAACACTTGGTGGGATATCCGGGCACCCAGACCCAGAGCCCGTCTCTGGAATCCCTGTTTTGGCATAAGCCTAAGTTGGAAAACAGCATTATTCCCTGTTTTGGAGCACCCCTAAGATGGAAAAGAGAACTCTTTTCTTCTCTGAAAAACCACCAATCTATGGAGATCCACCAGGATCCTTAGAGAGGAAAAGTCTCCCATTGAACCATGAGACCACGTCTACATTCAGAGCCCATCCTGGACACACAATCCAGATAGAAAAGCCTGTGCTACCAGCTTTCAGTCACCCTAATTACAGTTCCTGACGTGATGCCTTCTAGGTCTATGCATTGGACCTGTGATCACCTTGCCACTATCCCTGACCCAAATTTGTGTTTGCAGACTTCCCTCCCAAAACCATGGCTCTCATATCCTCAAGGAGATGGTCTCTGAAGCCTTACCACAGGACTGGGCCTGCCATCCCCAAGGAAACTGTGCCCATCACAGTTCCCCAAAGCCTCCAAGTTAGGAGAAACCTGCAAGGCCCCTGAGCCCACCCCAATAGTGGAAGTGGCTCTGGATGCAAATGCACAGTCTGAAACACCCTGATCACCTACATCCAGTCAGACAACCATATCAATGGTCCTTAGTAAGAAAATTGAACCTGATGGGCACCAAGGACATCATTGGATCTCTAGATTAGGTTGCCAGCATCAATCCTCAGAGGCCTGTTCTTGAATACCAAGTCAGGATACAACATATGTACCCTGAGCCACAAAACAGAACATCTCCTCTCCCAAGATGGAAACTGTGCACATCGACCTGTGCCAAACCCTCAGCGTGGCCCATAGCCACCAATACATTCTAAGACCTCCCTTGTAACAAACCAGTTTTGGGACACATCTGTAAGAGATTCCAAGTCAACTCAAGGCCTTGGTACTTGGCACCAGAACCACCAAAACGAACCTGTCATGTTCCTCAGCTGCAATGGTCATTGGACGTGTGCTTTCCAGTCATCCATGCGGGAGGGCTCTGCTACGCAAACTTCCACTTGAGGGACCCTGGAGGAAAAAAAAACAGACTCCTCCTGTCCATTAGAAGGAAACCTTGTTGTTTGGAGCATCTCACAATCTTAAGCGTGGGTAATCCTCCATTGCCTCCTGAAGCCACCCCTCCATTAGTCGTCATCCTAGACACAAACTCCAGTGTGAGCAAATATCTGACATCTGCCCTTACTCAGGTGCTGGATATCTCGTATAAGCTGCTGCACATTGAAACTGACATCCGCTTGGCACTCAATTTAAGCATAGCTGGTGTTTACAATTGCATTCTCACCCTATTTGTCCCCAAACCCTCTTGATAGGGAATTCTGGATCCATAAGGCAGCATTCTGCCTGCCCCACAGAAAGAAGTGCTTCGTGAGTCTGGCCAGAAACCCTACATGAGGATCAATTTACTCGGCCCTGGAGAGAACCCCAATATATAGACTTCTCTGGCCACTAGTGCTGTGTCTGACACAGCCTGAGCCCAGACCTCGTGTCAGCCACCCAGAGAGCGGGGCCCATATCCAGCATGTGAGAACGGCCATGGCCCAAATCTGTCATCTCTATGCATCCTTGGTATTCAGGCATCTGTCCCCAGACCTTTGCTGTAATCCCTGCCTATGGGGGAACATGAAGCACAATAGATATTTCCTCCTTTCCCATGGCTGGAAACCTGGCCATTGGAATGTGTGTCCATCCCTCAGTGTGGGAGCCAGAAAATGGACAATGGGACCACGCCCACTCCTGAGGGCCACCCTGGGCACAAACAGGCATTGTAATGCTCAGCCTGAGCATGCTTCCAAACAAGCCATCTCAGTTGCACCACCAAGATCCTGCATTGCAGGCCTGGTCTGCCCATAAGCCAAATCCCAACCCTTGGTGGGATTTTCCAGGCGCCTAGACACAGAGCCCATCTCTGGAATCTCTGTTTTGGGGCACACCTAAGATCGAAAATAGCAGTCTTCCCATACCAAAAAGTCATCAAAATATTGGTAGCCGCCTGTATCCTTAGAGGAAAAATCTCCCATGGACCCATGAGGCCACAGCTACATTCTGACGTCACCCTAGACACACAATCCAGATATAAAAGTCTGTGCTTCCGCCTTCGGGTCATTCCAGTTACTGTTCCTGACGAGTAGCCTTCCAGGTCTACACATTGCCCTGCGATAACCTAGCCACTAAACCTAACCCAAGTTTGTGTTTGCAGACTTCCCTCCCAGAACCATGGCTCACATGCCCTCCAGGGTGGAGTCTCTGGAGCCACACCACAGGACTGTGCTTGCCATCCCCATGGAAATTGTGCATGTCAGTTAACCAAACCCTCCAGAGTTGGTTGAAACATTCAAGGCCCCTGTGGCCACCCCAATATTGGAGGTTACTCTGGACATAAGTGCACAGTCTGAAACTCCCTGATCACCTACATTCTGGCAGACACCCAAGTCAACTGTCCTAAGTCTGAAGATTGAACCTCTCATGCCCCTGGGACTCATTGGAACCCTAGATTAGGTTGTCGGGCATCTGTCTTCAGAGGCCTGTTCTTGAATAGGAACTTATGATGCGGCATGTGGTCCCTGAGCCACAAAACACTACATCTCCTGTCCCCAGAAGGTAACCGTGCTCTTCGACCTGTGTTAAACCCTCAGGGTAGGAGAATCCTGCAGGCACCTTAGCCACCAACACATTCTAAGATCTACCTGGTAAAAAAAAAACCAGCATTGTAACCCATCTTCAAGAGATTCCATGTCAACTCAAGACCTTGGTGCTTCGCCCCAGAAGCACCGTAAAGAACCTGCATGTTCCTCAGCTGCATTGGTCAATGGAGGTGTGCTTTCCAGGCATCCATGTGGAAGGGCTCTGCTACCCATACTTTTCAAATGGGGGGCCCTGCAGAAAACATTCCAGACTCTAACTGTCCAGTAGAAAAAACAACCTTGCTGTTTGGAGCATCTCACATGCATCAGCCTCTTGATGCCACTCCTCCATTCGGTTATCAGAGACACAAACTCCAGTGTGCGTAAACATCTGAAATCCACCTTTACTCAGGTGCTGGATATTTCATTTGTTGGCCACGATAGATACAAACTCTATCATGAGCAGACATCTGACCCTCGCCTGTACTCAGATGCTGGAGATCTCGAAAAAAACCACTGCATATTGGAACGGCCATGTTCTCGGCACTGAGATTAAGCATAGATTGTGTTTTCTGCCTTCTGTTCTCACACTCCTCGCCTTCAAGTCCCCCATATTGGGAATTTGGGAGCCACAATGCAGCCTTCTGCCTGTCCACCAGAAAAAAGAGGTGCCCTATGGGTCTGCGTGAAACTCCATATAAGGTTCCACCAGCACAGCCCTCTATAGCACCACAATATCATAGGCCACCTTGTGAACTAATGCTTTGTCTGACACAGCTCGAGCCCCGACCTCCTGGTAGCCACCTAGATAGCGGGACCCATATCTGGCAGGTGTGACCTGCCTTGACCTGAGTCCTTCATCTCAAACCAACCTGGTTATTCACGTACCAGTCCCAGAACATAGCTCAAATTACTGTGCATGCGGGAATCTGAAGCACAAAAGAGTACTCCTCCTTCCTCATAGAAGGAAAATTAAATGTTGATATGGTGGTCCAACCCTCATATTGGGATCCAGGTGCATGGAACAAGAGCCAATGCCCACTCAGGATGGGCATCTGGGCACAAACAGGCATTGTGACCCTTACCCTGAGACCCATTTCCAACAAGTCTCCATGGGAGCTGAACCAAAGCCCCACAGAGCCAGGCAGTCAAGCCTCTAGGCCCAAATACTATGCCTTTGTAGGGTTATCCAGGCACAGGGACCTATAACCCATCTCTGGAATCCCTGTGTTGACGGGAACCGTGAAACAGTAAACCACGCTCTCTCCTTCGCAGTGAGACACCAAACTCTTGGGTGCTGGGCAGAATCCCCAGAGAGGTAGAATATTCCATGGACACATGAGGACACCCCACCATTCCAAGGCCATCCTAGACACAATCCAGACAGAAAAGGCTTTGCTCCTGCCTCCCAGCCACACGAATTTCAAATCCTGAGGAGCTGCCCTCAGCGTCTGCAGATCGGGGCTGCCATCACCTCCCTCCTAATTGATACACAATTTTTTGTCTGAAGACTTTGGTCCCAGAGCCCTTAACCACATTCCCTGCAGGATGGGGCTGACAGAACCACACTACATCACTGGGCCTGATCTCTGGATGAAATTCTGCCGTCTCAGTTGCACAAACCCTCCAGATTAGGAAAAGACTGCAAGGCCCCTGAGCCCACCCCAATTTCATAGGCCACTCTGGAAAAAATGCACAGTCTGACACAGCCTGAGCATCTACCTCCAGGAAGACTCACAGGTCAAAGTCCCTAAGTCCGAAGGTTGAGGATGACATGCCCCTACAACCTCATAAGAACCCTAGCCTAGATATTCAGGCCTCTGTGCCCAGAGGCCTGGTCTTGAAATCCAACATATGATCCGACATGTGGTCCCTGAGCCATACAAGAGAACCCCTCCTGTCCCGAGAAGGGAACCTGGCTCCTGGGAACTGGGTCTAACCCTCAGGTAGGAGAATCCTGCATGGCCACAGACCCACAACCACATTCTTTTTTTTTATATAGATTTTATTTATTTATTTGACAGAGAGAGATCACAAGTAGGCATAGAGGAAGGCAGAGAGAGAGAGAGGAAGAAGCAGGCTCCCTGCTGAGCAGAGAGCCCGATGCGGGACTCAATCCCAGGACCCTGAGATCATGACCTGAGCCGAAGGCAGCGGCTTAGCCCATTGAGCCACCCAGGCACCCTCACCACCACATTCTAAGGTCTCCCTGGACACCAAGCAGCATTGTGACTCATTAGACTGAGAACATCCGTCAACTTAGATCACTTGGAAATTTGAACAAAAACCAGCAGATCAAGCCTGCAATGTTCCTCAGCTGCAATGGTCATGCAAGGAAGACTTCCCAGGCCCCCATTCAGAGACCTCTGCTGTCGAATCTTTCTATATGGGGGACCCTGGAGCCTTGTAAGTGGAATTCCCCTGTCCCACAGTAGGACACCTTGCTGTTTGGAGCAGCTCACAAGGTCCTGCTTGGGAAAATCTCCAAGAATTCTTGAGGCCACCCCACAATTCGTTGACCATCATGGATGCAAACCCAGCGTGAGCAGACATCTGACCCTCGCCCATACTCAGGTGCTGGAAATCTCGAAACAACCACTGCACAATGGAATGGTCCTGTGGTCGGCACTGAGCTTATCCGTGGCTTGTGTTTTCAGACTTCTGTCTTCACACTCCTCGCCTACAAGCCCTCCATATTGGGAATTCTGAAGCCACAGTGCAGCTTTCTGCCTGCCCACCACAAAGAAGAAGTGCCCTATGGGTCTTCGCAGAAACCCACATGAGGATCCTCCTGCACGGCCCTGAATGGCACCCCAATATAATAGACCGACCTCTGCATAAATTGTCTGTCTGACACCGCCTGATCCCCGACCTCCTGTCAGCCACCCAGATAGTGGGCCCCATATCCTCCAGGTGGGTCCAACCTTGGCCCGAGGCCATCATCTTGAAGCAACCTGGATATTCAGGTACCTGTCCCAGACTTAGATCAAATTCCTGCCCATAGGGGACTTGGAAGCACAAAAGAGTGCTCCTCCTTCCCCATGGCCAGAAAACTGAATGTTGAGATGGCTGTACAACCCTGAGTGGGAACCAGGTGCATGGTCCATGAGACCACGCCTACACAGGATGGGCAGCTGGGCACAAACAGGCATTGTGACCCTCAGAATGAGACCCCTTTCCAAAGATCCCCCTTGGGATCTGGACCAGGAACCCAAATCGAAGCTTTGGTTAAGTTTTCCCAGTGTCTGGACCCAGAAACCATCTCTGGAATCCCTGTTTGGACAGGATCCCAGAGATGGAATACAGTCTTTTCCTCTTCCCCAGAAAGAAATCAAACTCTTGGGTGCCAAGCAGAATCACCAGAGTGGAAGAATATCCCATGGACACATGAGGTCACCCCTCCATTTAGTGGCCATCCTAGACACAAAATCCAGACAGAAAAGCCTGTGCTGCTCCCTCCCAGCCACCTGAATTTCAAATCCCGAGGAGCTTCCCTCAGGGTCTTCAGATTCGGACTGCTAACACCTCACTCCTATCTCTTATCCGAGGTTGTGTCTAAAGTCTTTGGTCCCAAAGTCCTGACACACATGACCTCCAGGATGGGGCCTCGAGAAACACATTACATCACTGGCCCTGCTCTCCTGAGGAAACCCTGCCCATCTCAGTTTCCCAAAATGTCCAGATTAGGAGAAAACTGCAAGGCCCCTGACTGCACCCCAATATCATAGGCCACTCTGGAAAAAGTGCACAGCCTTACACAGCCTCAGCACCTACCTCCAGGATGACATGCAGGCCAATGGCACTTAGTCCGAAGATTGAAACTTCCATGGCCCTAAAACCTCATCAGAACCCTAGCTTATGTTTTGAGGTCTCTCTCCCTAGAGGGCTGTTCTGGAAATTCAAGCATATGGTCCAACCTGTGGTCCGTGAGCCATACAAGAGCACACCTCCTGTCCCAAGAAGGAAACCTGGCTCCTGGGTACTGGGTCTAATCCTAAGGATAGAGAATCCTCAATGGTCAGAGAGCCGCCACCACATTCTAAGGTCTCCCTGGACATCAAGCAGCATTGGAAACTGTTAGACTGAGAACTTCCATCAACGCAAATCACTTGGAACTTGGAATCAGTGTCATTGGTTCAAGCTTACCCTGTTCCTCAGCTGCAATGGTAACAAGAGATTGGCTTCCCAGGCCTCCATTCAGAGAGCATTGCTATCGAATCTTCCATATGGGGGACCCTGGAGCCCTGTAAGAAGACTTCTGCTGTCCCTTAGTAGGACACCTTGATGTTTGGAGCAGCTCACAAGCTCCAGCTTGGAAAAACCTCCAAGAATTCTTGAGGCCTCCCCACCATTTGTTGGCCATCATGGATACAAACTCCAGCGTGAGCAGACATCTTCCCCTCGCCCAGGTGCTGAAGATCTCGAAACAACTGCTGTACATTGGAATAGACATGTGCTCGGCACTGAGCGTAACCGTAGCTTATGTTTTCATACTTCTGTCCTCACACTCCTCGCCTGCAAACCCTCCAACTTGGATATTCTGAAGCCGTAATGCAGCCATCTGCCTGCTCACAAGATAGAAGAAGTGAAGAAAGGGTCTGTGCAAAAATCCCCCATGAGGATCCAGTTGCACAGCTCTCAAAAGCACCCCAATATCATAGGCCGAACTCTCCACGAATGTTCTGTCTGACACAGCTCGAGCCCGAGCTCCTGACAGCCACCCAGAAAGCAGGCCTCATTTTCTGCAGGTGGGTCCTGCCTTGGCCCGAGGACCTCATCTCAAAGTGAACTGGGTATTCAGGCACCTGTCCCAGAACTTAGCTCAAATTCCTGCCCATGGGGGAACCTAAAGCATAAAAAAGTACACCTCCTTCCCCATGGCAGGAAAACTGAATGTTGAGATGGCAGTCCAACCCTCAGAGTGGGAGCCAAGTGCATAGCCCATGAGGTCACACCCACTCAGCATGGGCATCTGGGCAAAAACAGGCATTGTGACCCTCAGAATGAGACCCATTTCCAACAAGAACACTCGGGAGCTGTATCAGGAAAACATAGAGCAGGACCTTAGGCCCAAATCCTAAGCCTTGTTGCGGTGATCCAGGCTCCAGAACCCAGGACCCATCTCTGGAATGGCTGTTTGGACGGGATCCCTGACTCAGAAAACTGCGCTCCTCCCATCCCCCAGAAATACACCAAACTCTTGGGTGCCGAGCAGAATTCCCAGAGAGGTAGAATCTCACATGGACCCATGAGGCCACCCCTCCATTTCGTGGCCATCATAGACAAACAAGTCAGACAGAAAAGACTGTGCTCCTGCCTCACAGCCGTCCGAATTTCATATCTGGAGATGCTTCGCTCAGGGTCTGCAGATTGGGTCTGCCATCACCTCGAGCTTAACTCTTACCCGAGTTTGTGTCTGAAGACTTTGGACCCAGAGTCCTGACCCATATGCCCTCCAGGATGGGGCCTCCAGGAACACACAACAGCACTGGGCCAGCTCTCCCAAGGAATGTCAGCCTGTCTCAGTTTCCCAACCCACCAGATTAAGAGAAAATTGCAAGGCCCCTAATACCACCCCAATTCCATAGGAAGCTCCAGAAAAAATGCATAGTCTGACACAGCCTCAGAATATACCTCCAGGAAGACACCCAGGTCAATGGGAAGGGATGAAATGGCCTAACCCATGGCAGGTTCGATGTGCTGGGTGTGAAGCCAACTGTCTCAATGTCTCTCACAAGGTCTGGGCTCAGGCTATGTAAGACAGAGCATAGTGTTTAGGGTAGCCTATGCAATTGGGGTGTTGCCGAGGGCTGAGCAGGTTGATTTTCATTTGGGGTTTCTGAGCAATGCCATAGACAATGTTTTTCTTTGGGGGGCAGGCAGAGTGCTTCGTTCTGGAACCAGAATTCCCAATCATGAGGGCTTTTGGGCCAGGAGTGCTAGGGTAGAGTCTGAAAACAAAACATAGGGTGAGGTGGGGAGCAGGCCCACTCTGCAAAGACTGAAAGGATATCTCATGCATCTGAAGTCAGGCTGAGGATCAGACATTGGCTGAGGTTGGATTGTGCCCTTGATGGCACCTTCATGAAGCAGGTGCCTCATGAGGCCAACGAAGTTTTCCCACGCTGAGTTTGGAGGTTGCCACAAACCACAAGGTTTCCTTCTGCAAGACAGTCGAGTCATGTTGAATGGCTCCAGTACATACCATACGGAAGGACTGAAGAGGAGGGTTCAAAGGATGGATCCCTGAACAACATGCCTCGCATTCCCTTTGGCCATTAACGACAAGATATGTTTGTTCTGCTGGCTCTGGGGCAAGCTAACCAGTGGGCTGAGTTGAAATGGCCTCTCCTGAGGATGCGTCATAATGTGGGTTTCTGTCCATGGAGACCTTGGAATGTGATGGTTGTACTGTGGCCCTGCGGAATTCTCCGACCAGAAGGGTTTGATACAGATCCAGTAAGAAAGCACTCCATGTGGAGACGAGAGAGGTTTGGTTTGGAGCCTCAGAAAAACCTAATATGCTGGTATAAAAACCAGTCCTCTGAGGACAGACACATGAAAACTAAAGCTAAGGTTCATATTAGGGCCTAAGGGCCTGTCCATTTCAATCTTCTGTCTCTGGGGACACTGTCTGAAAGTCTAAGTGGTGATAATGGCAGAGCTGGTGTCAGAGTGCCCCTTTTAGTCCAGGGCAGCCTACACTATCAGGATGGCCTCAGGGGCCTTGGAACTTTTCCCTAACCTGTAGGGTTGTGGTCAATGGATTGGGCACACTTTCCTTGGAGATGGCAGGCACAATCTTTCACTGTGGCTCCAGATGCCCTAGCCTGGAGGGTGTGTGGGTCCAGGCTGTGGGCACATAAGTCTGAAAACAAAAACTCAGCTTATGAGTGGCGCCGAGGGTATGGCAGGCCGGATGTACAGATAAAGAGTGAGCTCCTTGGCTTGTGAATCAAGGGCGAGATTCCTTCAGGCTTTTGTCTCTGGATGCGTCCAGGATAGCCGTGGATTGTAGGGGGTGGCCTCAGTGACTGTGGACAAGTAACCTCTCTGGGGATTTGTCCCAGCTAACAGGAGTTCGGGGTCATTTTGTGGGAAGGGTGGAGTCCTGTTGTCTGGCTCATGTGTCTCTCCAAGAAAGTGATTCCAGAGCAGAGCCCCAGGAACAGGGGGGAGACTGGAAAACTCAAACACTGGTGAGGATTGGGTGTATAGGGGCTTGGCACGCACCATATGAGGGCTCTTGGTCAAGGCCCTGACAGGCCTTTCTTTGATATTGGCCTCATGCTGAGGGTCACAGAGTGAATTTCTGCCCAAGGCAGCACTCAAGTTTGGGCGTGGTTTCAGGGGAAATGAAGGTTTCTCCCACCCTGAAGGTGTGACTCCATGCCAAGAGCAAGCCTTACAGCCATGGGGAAGAAGGAGTTCTGATTTGTGATTCAGATGCCCAACTGTGTGGGGAATTGATATAATATCTGGGTTTAGATATCGGAAAACCAAGGTTAGGAAGAGATAACGGCATAAGACCATGGCGTGTCAGAAGTGCTAGGTGTGTGGCCAGCTGTCTCCTTGCCTGTCTGGACGTCTGGCATCAGGCTGTGAAAGGCAGAGCATTAGTGCCCAGAGCAGCCTATCAAATCTGAGTGCCGTCGAGGCAAGAGCAGGTTGATCCTCATCTCGGTTTTATGGAAAGCCCCACAAGGAAACGTTTTCTACCGGTGGGCAGTAACTGGGCAAGCTTGTGGTTCTGCAATTCCTACTCTGGAGGGATTGTTTGCCAGGAGTGTGAGGAAGGAAGTCTGAAAACACAAGCTAGCGTGAGGTTTGGAACCGAGGGCACGGCAAGCCACTCTGCAGAGGCTGAATCAAGATCTCCTGCATTGCGGTCAGGTCTACTATGAGATGTGCTTCAAGATAGAGTTTTTGACCATGATGGCCTCTCCCTGAAGGATATGGGGGGCTTCATGAGGCCCGGCAGGTTTGCCGTTTTCTCCTACACTGAAGGTTTGACTCATGGCCAGCAGCAAGGTTTCTTGCCATGGGAAGGAGGGGTTCTGACTTATGCATCAGGTTCCCCCCTGTGCAGGGATTGGAGATAAGGTCTAGGTTCCGATGACTGAAAACCCAGGTTGGGAATGGATGGTGGCCTAAGGCAGTGGCGGGTCCAATGTGCTGGGTGTGCAGCCAGCTGTGTCGGTGTCTGTTGGAAGGTCTGGGCTCAGGCTTTTGCGACAGAGCATCAGTGTTTAAGGTAGCCTATGCAATTGGGGTGTTGCCGAGGGCAAAGCAGTTTGATCCTCATTTGGGGTTTCTGTGCAGCACCATAGACAATGTTTTTCTCCTGGGAGGCAGGCAGAGTGCTTCATTGTGGCCCCAGAATTCCCAGTAGGGAGGGTTTGTGGGCCAGGAGTGTGAGGACGGAAGTCTGAAAACACAAGCTAGTGTGAGGATTGGAGCCAAGGGCAGAGCAGGGCCACTCTGCAGAGGCTGAATCAAAATCTCCTGCATCTGAAGTCAGGCTGAGGATCAGACGTTGGCTGAGACTGGAGTATGTGTCCATGATGGCACCTTCATGAAGCAGGGGCCTCATGAGGCCAAGGAAGTTTTCCCACGCTGAGTTTGGAGGTTGCCCCAAACCACAAGATTTCCTTCTGCGGGACAATCGAGTCCTGTTACATGGCTCCAGGACATACCATACGGAAGTACTGGAGAGCAGGGTTCGAAGGTTGGATCACTGTACAGCATGCCTCGCATTCCCCTTGGCCATAAGCAACAAGATATGTTTGATCTGCTGCCTCTGGGGCAGGCTACCCAGGGGGCTGTGTTGAAAAAGCCTCTCCTGAGGATGCGTCATAATGTGCGTTTGGGGTCCATGGAGACCTTGGAATGTGCTGGTTGTTCAGTGGCCCTGCGGAACTCTCCTACCTGAAGGGTTTGATACATCCCCAGTAAGAAAGCTCCCCATGTGGAGACGAGAGAGGTTTGGTTTGGTGCCTCGAAAAGCCCCGTGTGCTGGTCTACGAAAACAGTCCTCTGAACACGGACACATGGAAACCAAAGGTAAGGTTCAGATTAGGGCCTGGGGGCCTGTCCATTTCAACCTTCTGTCTCTGGGGACTCTGTCTGAGAGTCTAAGTGGAGATAGTTGCTCCGCTGGTGTCAGAGAGCCCCTCTTAGTCCAGGGTGGCCTCCACTATTGATGGCCTCAGGGGCTTGGAGCTTTTCCCTAAACCTCTAGGGTTGTGGTCAATGGATTGGGCACTTTCCTTGGAGAGGGCAGGCACAATTTTTCGCTGTGGCTCCAGAGGCCCTCGCCTGGAGGTTGTGTGTGTCCAGGCTGTGGGCACAGAAGTCTGAAAACACAAACTCAGCTTAAGAGTGGCACCTAGGGTATAGCAGGCCTGATGTACAGCCCGAGAGGAAGCTCCGGGGCCTCTGAAAAAAGGGCGAGTGGGAGGCATTCCTTCAGGCTTTTGTCTCTGGATGTTGTGTCCGGGATAGCCGTGGATTGGAGCGGTGGCCTTAGGGACTGTGGAGGGGTATCCCTCTCTGGGGATTTGTCCCAGCTCCCAAGAGTTTGGGGTCAATTTGTGGGAAGGGTGGAGTCGTGTTGTCTGGCTCATGGGTCTCTCCAAGAAAGGGATTCAAGAGCAGAGCCCCAGGTGCAGGCGGGGCGACTGGAAAACTCAAACCCTGGTGAGGATTGGGTGCATAGGGGCTTGGCAAGCCCCATATGGAGGCTCTTGCTCTAGGCCCTCACAGGCCTTTCTTTGACATGGGGCTCATGCTGAGGGTCACAGTGTGAATTTGTGCCCAAGCAGCACTCAAGTTTGGGCGTGGCATCAGGGTCATGAAAGTTTCTCCCACCCTGAAGGTGTGACTCCATGCCAAGAGCAAGCTTGACAGCCATGGGGAAGGAGGAGTTCTGTTTTGTGCTTGCTATACCCAGCTGTGTGGAGAATTGATATAATGTCTAGGTTCAGATATCTGAAAACCAAGGTTAGGATGAGGTGACTGCATAAGACCATGGCGTGTCCGAAGTGCTGGGTGTGCGGCCAGCTGTCTCCTTGTCTGTCTGGACGTCTGGCTTCAGGCTGTGTCAGGCAGAGCATGAGTTCCCAGAGCAGCCTATCCAGTTCGGGTGCCGTCGAGGCCCGAGCAGGTTGATCCTCATCTGGGTTTTCTGGAGAGCCCCACAGGGAAACGTTTTTCTTCCGTTGGGCAGACACTGGGCTGGGTTTTGGTTCTGGAGTTCCTAGTCCGGAGGGCTTGTTTGCCAGGAGTGTGAGGAAGGAAGTCTGAAAACACAAGCTAGTGTGAGGTTTGGGACCGAGGGCACGGCAGGTCCACTCTGCAGAGGCTGAATCGAGATCTCCTGCACTGAGGTCATGTCAACTATGAGACGTGCCTCAGGCTACAGTTCTTGTCCAGCATGGCCTCTTCCTGAAGGGTGTGGGGGCTTCATGAGGCCAGAAAGTTTTGGCTACGATGGGATTTGTGAACTGCTCCAAAACTGAAGGTTACCTTCTGCACGACAGTCGAGTCCTATTGGATGGTTCCAAGAGGCCCCATATGGAAAGACTCGAGAGCAGGTGTCTAAGCATGGATGCCTGGGAACGCCACCTCATATTCCCACTCTTTAGTCAGGACAAGGCAGGCTCAATCTGCGGGCTCCTGGGTGAGCTACCCAGAGGGGAGAGTTGAAATGGACTCTCCTGAAGATGAGTCCTACTGTGGCTTGGTGGCCTGGGAGACCTTGGAATGTGGAGGTGGCTCAGGGACTCTGCAGGATTCTCCAACATGAGGTGTTTGACACGGCTCCAACAAGGAAACTTCCCATGTGGAGACGAGAGGAGTTCTGTTCCGTGCCTCAGGAAAGCCCCATACCCTGTTCTTCGAACCAAAGCCTCTGAGGAGTGACACCTGGAAACCAAAGCAAGAGTTGAGACTACGGCCTAAAGGCCTGTCCGGCTCAACCTTCTATCTCTGTTGACATCTGTGTGCATGCATTCATGGATGTAGCTGCTCAGCTTGTGTCCGAATGCCCCTGTGAGTCCAGTGAGGCTCCCAGTAGTGGGATGTCCTCGGAGGCCTTGAGGTTTCTCATATTCTGGAGGTGTGTGGCCAAAGGAATGGACACAGTTTGCCAGGAGAGAGCAGGCACGGTCCTGTGGTATGGCTCCAGAGGACCCAGCCTAGAGGCTGTGTTTGCAAGGGCTGTGGGGACAGATGTCAGAAAAAGCAAACTTGGCTCAGCTAGGGGCCAATGTAATGGCAGGCCTGATCTCTAGTCCGTGAGGGGAGATCCTCTGGAAATCAAAGTAGGGCAAGTGGGAGGCAGTCACTCAGGATTTTCTCTCTGGGTGTTGCGTTTACAGTGTCCGGTCAGGGTAGGGGTTGTCTCAGAGGCCGAGGAAAAGCCTTCCTCTCGGGGGATTGTCCAAGCTCCCAAGTGTTTGTGTTCATTCTGTGGGAATGAAGAGTACTGTTTCCTGCCACAGGGGACCCCCCAGGAGAGGGACTCTAGAGCACAGCAGTGCGTTCCCTCAACTGGAATACACACCATCTAGTTAGTCCTGGGTGCCTATGGGCATGGCAAGCCACATATGCGGGCTCTTGGTCCAGTCACTGAGAGGCGTTACTTGAATAAGGTACTCACGCTGAGGGTCACAATGTGTGTTTGTGCCCAAGGCGGCCCTCACGCTTGGGCGTGGCCTCATGGGCCATGCCGTTTTCTCCTACACTGAAGGTTTGACTCACTGCCAGCAGCAAGGTTTCTTGCCATGGGGAAGGAGGGGTTCTGACTTGTGCATCAGGTTCCCCCCTGTGCAGGGATTGGAGATAGGGTCTAGGTTCCGATGACTGAAAACCCATTTGGGAATGGATGGTGGCCTAAGGCAGTGGCGGGTCCAATGTGCTGGGTGTGCAGCCAGCTGTGTCGGTGTCTGTTGGAAGGTCTGGGCTCAGGCTATTTGCGACAGAGCATCACTGTTTAAGGTAGCCTATGCAATTGGGGTGTTGCCGAGGGCCAAGCAGTTTGATCCTCATTTGGGGTTTCTGGGCAGCGCCATAGACAATGTTTTTCTCCTGGGAGGCAGGCACAGTGCTTCATTGTGGCCCCAGAATTCCCAGTAGGGAGGGTTTGTGGGCCAGGAGTGTGAGGACGGAAGTCTGAAAACACAAGCTAGTGTGAGGATTGGAGCCAAGGGCAGAGCAGGCCCACTCTGCAGAGGCTGAATCAAAATCTCCTGCATCTGAAGTCAGGCTGAGGATCAGATGTTGGCTGAGGCTGGAGTATGTGTCCATGATGGCACCTTCATGAAGTGGGGGCCTCATGAGGCCAAGGAAGTTTTCCCACGCTGAGTTTGGAGGTTGCCCCAAACCACAAGGTTTCCTTCTGCGGGACATTCGAGTCCTGTTGCATGGCTCCAGGACATACCATATGGAAGGACTGGAGAGCAGGGTTCGAAGGATGGATCCCTGTACAGCATGCCTCGCATTCCCATTGGCTATTAGCGACAAGATATGTTTGATCTGCTGCCTCTGGAACACGCGACCCAGGGGGCTGAGTTGAAATGGCCTCTCCTGAGGATGCGTCATAATGTGCGTTTGGGTCCATGGAGACCTTGGAATGTGCTGGTTGTTCAGTGGCCCTGCGGAACTCTCCTACCTGAAGTGTTTGATACATCCCAGTAAGAAAGCTGCCCATGTGGAGATGACAGATGTTTGGTTTGGTGCCTCAGAAAAGCCCCATGTGCTGGTCTACGAAAACAGTCCTCTGAGAACGGAAACATGGAAACCAAAGCTAAGGTTCAGATTAGGGCCTGGGGGCCTGTCCATTTCAACCTTCTGTCTCTGGGGACACTGTCTGAGAGTCTAAGTGGAGATAGTTGCTCCGCTGGTGTCAGAGAGCCCCTCTTAGTCCAGGGTGGCCTATACTATTGATGGCCTCAGGGACCTTGGAGCTTTTCCCTAACCTGTAGGGTTGTGGTCAATGGATTGGGAACGCTTTCCTTGGAGAGGGCAGGCACAATCTTTCGCTGTTTGGTCCAGAGGCCCTAGCCTGGATGTTGTGTGGGTCCAGGCTGTGGGCACAGAAGTCTGAATACACAAACTCAGCTTATGAGTGGCGCCTAGGGTATGGCCGGCCGGATGTACAGCCCGAGAGGGAGCTCCTGGGCCTCTGAAACAAGGGCGAGTGGGAGGCGTTCCTTCAGGCTTTTGTCTCTGGATGTTGTGTCTGGGATAGCCGTGGATTGGAGCGGTGGCCTCAGGTACTGTGGACGAGTATCCCTCTCTGGGGATTTGTCCCAGCTCCCAAGAGTTTGGGGTCATTTTGTGGGAAGGGGGGAGTCGTGTTGTCTGGCTCATGGGTCTCTCCAAGAAAGGGATTCCAGAGCAGAGCTCCAGGTACAGGCCGGGCGACTGGAAAATTCAAACCGTGGTGAGGATTGGGTGCAAAGGGGCTTGGCAAGCCCCATATGTGGGCTCTTGGTCCAGGCCCTGACAGGCCTTTCTTTGACATGGGGCTCATGCTGAGGGTCACAGTGTGAATTTGTGCCCAAGCAGCACTCAAGTTTGGGCGTGGCATCAGGGGCCATGAAGGTTTCTCCCACCCTGAAGGTGTGACTCCATGCCAAGAGCAAGCTTGACAGCCATGGGGAAGGAGGAGTTCTGTTTTGTGCTTGCTATACCCAGCTGTGTGGAGAATTGATATAATGTCTAGGTTCAGATATCTGAAAACCAAGGTTAGGATGAGGTGAGGGCATAAGACCACGGCGTGTCCGAAGTGCTGGGTGTGCGGCCAGCTGTCTCCTTGTCTGTCTGGACGTCTGGCTTCAGGCTGTGTCAGGCAGAGCATGAGTGCCCAGAGCAGCCTATCCATTTCGGGTACCGTCTAGGCCCGAGCAGGTTGATCCTCATCTGGGTTTTCTGGAGAGCCCCACAGGGAAACGTTTTTCTTCCGTTGGGCAGACACTGGGCTGGGTTTTGGTTCCGGAGTTCCTAGTCCGGAGGGCTTGTTTACCAGGAGTGTGAGGAAGGAAGTCTGAAAACACAAGCTAGCGTGAGGTTTGGGACCGAGGGCATGGCAGGCCCACTCTGCAGAGGCTGAATCGAGATCTCCTGCACTGAGGTCATGTCAACTATGAGACGTGCCTCAGGCTAGAGTTCTTGTCCAGCATGGCCTCTTCCTGAAGGGTGTGGGGGCTTCATGAGGCCAGAAAGTTTTGCCTACGATGGGATTTGTGAACTGCTCCAAAACTGAAGGTTACCTTCTGCACGACAGTCGAGTCCTATTGGATGGTTCCAAGAGGCCCCATATGGAAAGACTCGAGAGCAGGTGTCTAAGCATGGATGCCTGGGAACGCCACATCATATTCCCACTCTTTAGTCAGGACAAGGCAGGCTCAATCTGCGGGCTCCTGGGTGAGCTACCCAGAGGGGAGAGTTGAAATGGACTCTCCTGAAGATGAGTCCTCCTGTGGCTTGGTGGCCTGGGAGACCTTGGAATGTGGAGGTAGCTCAGGGACTCTGCAGGATTCTCCAACATGAGGTGTTTGACACGGCTCCATCAAGGAAACTTTCCATGTGGAGACGAGAGGAGTTCTGTTCCGTGCCTCAGGAAAGCCCCATACCCTGTTCTTCGAACCAAAGCCTCTGAGGAGTGACACCTGGAAACCAAAGCAAGAGTTGAGACTACGGCCTAAAGGCCTGTCCGGCTCAACCTTCTATCTCTGTTGACATCTGTGTGCATGCATTCATGGATGTAGCTGCTCAGCTTGTGTCCGAATGCCCCTGTGCGTCCAGTGAGGCTCCCAGTAGTGGGATGTCCTCAGAGGCCTTGAGGTTTCTCATATTCTGGAGGTGTGTGGCCAAAAGAATGGACACAGTTTGCCAGGAGAGAGCAGGCACGGTCCTGTGGTATGGCTCCAGTGGACCCAGCCTAGAGGCTGTGTTTGCCAGGGCTGTGGGGACAGATGTCAGAAAAAGCAAACTTGGCTCAGCTAGGGGCCAATGTAATGGCAGGCCTGATCTCTAGTCCGTGAGGGGAGATCCTCTGGAAATCAAAGTAGGGCAAGTGGGAGGCAGTCACTCAGGATTTTGTCTCTGGGTGTTGCATTTACAGTGTCCGGTGAGGGTAGGGGTTGTCTCAGAGGCCGAGGAAGAGCCTTCCTCTCGGGGGATTGTCCAAGCTCCCAAGTGTTTGTGTTCATTCTGTGGGAATGAAGAGTACTGTTTCCTGCCACAGGGGACCCCCCAGGAGAGGGACTCTAGAGCACAGCAGTGCGTTCCCTCAACTGGAATACACACCATCTAGTTAGTCCTGGGTGCCTATGGGCATGGCAAGCCACATATGCGGGCTCTTGGTCCAGTCACTGAGAGGCGTTACTTGAATAAGGTACTCACGCTGAGGGTCACAATGTGTGTTTGTGCCCAAGGCGGCCCTCACGCTTGGGCGTGGCCTCATGGGCCATGCCGTTTTCTCCTACACTGAAGGTTTGACTCACTGCCAGCAGCAAGGTTTCTTGCCATGGGGAAGGAGGGGTTCTGACTTGTGCATCAGGTTCCCCCCTGTGCAGGGATTGGAGATAAGGTCTAGGTTCCAATGACTGAAAACCCATTTGGGAATGGATGGTGGCCTAAGGCAGTGGCGGGTCCAATGTGCTGGGTGTGCAGCCAGCTGTGTCGGTGTCTGTTGGAAGGTCTGGGCTCAGGCTATTTGCGACAGAGCATCACTGTTTAAGGTAGCCTATGCAATTGGGGTGTTGCCGAGGGCCAAGCAGTTTGATCCTCATTTGGGGTTTCTGGGCAGCGCCATAGACAATGTTTTTCTCCTGGGAGGCAGGCACAGTGCTTCATTGTGGCCCCAGAATTCCCAGTAGGGAGGGTTTGTGGGCCAGGAGTGTGAGGACGGAAGTCTGAAAACACAAGCTAGTGTGAGGATTGGAGCCAAGGGCAGAGCAGGCCCACTCTGCAGAGGCTGAATCAAAATCTCCTGCATCTGAAGTCAGGCTGAGGATCAGACGTTGGCTGAGGCTGGAGTATGTGTCCATGATGGCACCTTCATGAAGTGGGGGCCTCATGAGGCCAAGGAAGTTTTCCCACGCTGAGTTTGGAGGTTGCCCCAAACCACAAGGTTTCCTTCTGCGGGACATTCGAGTCCTGTTGCATGGCTCCAGGACATACCATATGGAAGGACTGGAGAGCAGGGTTCGAAGGATGGATCCCTGTACAGCATGCCTCGCATTCCCATTGGCTATTAGCGACAAGATATGTTTGATCTGCTGCCTCTGGAACACGCGACCCAGGGGGCTGAGTTGAAATGGCCTCTCCTGAGGATGCGTCATAATGTGCGTTTGGGTCCATGGAGACCTTGGAATGTGCTGGTTGTTCAGTGGCCCTGCGGAACTCTCCTACCTGAAGTGTTTGATACATCCCAGTAAGAATGCTGCCCATGTGGAGATGAGAGAGGTTTGGTTTGGTGCCTCAGAAAAGCCCCAGGTGCTGGTCTACGAAAACAGTCCTCTGAGAACGGAAACATGGAAACCAAAGCTAAGGTTCAGATTAGGGTCTGGGGGCCTGTCCATTTCAACCTTCTGTCTCTGGGGACACTGTCTGAGAGTCTAAGTGGAGATAGTTGCTCCGCTGGTGTCAGAGAGCCCCTCTTAGTCCAGGGGGGCCTATACTATTGATGGCCTCAGGGACCTTGGAGCTTTTCCCTAACCTGTAGGGTTGTGGTCAATGGATTGGGCACACTTTCCTTGGAGAGGGCAGGCACAATCTTTCGCTGTTTGGTCCAGAGGCCCTAGCCTGGATGTTGTGTGGGTCCAGGCTGTGGGCACAGAAGTCTGAATACACAAACTCAGCTTATGAGTGGCGCCTAGGGTATGGCCGGCCGGATGTACAGCCCGAGAGGGAGCTCCTGGGCCTCTGAAACAAGGGCGTGTGGGAGGCGTTCCTTCAGGCTTTTGTCTCTGGATGTTGTGTCCGGGATAGCCGTGGATTGGAGCGGTGGCCTCAGGTACTGTGGACGAGTATCCCTCTCTGGGGATTTGTCCCAGCTCCCAAGAGTTTGGGGTCATTTTGTGGGAAGGGGGGAGTCGTGTTGTCTGGCTCATGGGTCTCTCCAAGACAGGGATTCCAGAGCAGAGCGCCAGGTACGGGAGGGGCGACTGGAAAATTAAAACCGTGGTGAGGATTGGGTGCATAGGGGCTTGGCAAGCCCCATATGTGGGCTCTTGGTCCAGGCCCTGACAGGCCTTTCTTTGACATGGGGCTCATGCTGAGGGTCACAGTGTGAATTTGTGCCCAAGCAGCACTCAAGTTTGGGCGTGGCATCAGGGGCCATGAAGGTTTCTCCCACCCTGAAGGTGTGACTGCATGCCAAGAGCAAGCTTGACAGCCATGGGGAAGGAGGAGTTCTGTTTTGTGCTTGCTATACCCAGCTGTGTGGAGAATTGATATAATGTCTAGGTTCAGATATCTGAAAACCAAGGTTAGGATGAGGTGACGGCATAAGACCATGGCGTGTCCGAAGTGCTGGGTGTGCGGCCAGCTGTCTCCTTGTCTGTCTGGACGTCTGGCTTCAGGCTGTGTCAGGCAGAGCATGAGTGCCCAGAGCAGCCTATCCATTTCGGGTACCGTCTAGGCCCGAGCAGGTTGATCCTCATCTGGGTTTTCTGGAGAGCCCCACAGGGAAACGTTTTTCTTCCGTTGGGCAGACACTGGGCTGGGTTTTGGTTCCGGAGTTCCTAGTCCGGAGGGCTTGTTTACCAGGAGTGTGAGGAAGGAAGTCTGAAAACACAAGCTAGCGTGAGGTTTGGGACCGAGGGCATGGCAGGCCCACTCTGCAGAGGCTGAATCGAGATCTCCTGCACTGAGGTCATGTCAACTATGAGACGTGCCTCAGGCTACAGTTCTTGTCCAGCATGGCCTCTTCCTGAAGGGTGTGGGGGCTTCATGAGGCCAGAAAGTTTTGGCTACGATGGGATTTGTGAACTGCTCCAAAACTGAAGGTTACCTTCTGCACGACAGTCGAGTCCTATTGGATGGTTCCAAGAGGCCCCATATGGAAAGACTCGAGAGCAGGTGTCTAAGCATGGATGCCTGGGAACGCCACCTCATATTCCCACTCTTTAGTCAGGACAAGGCAGGCTCAATCTGCGGGCTCCTGGGTGAGCTACCCAGAGGGGAGAGTTGAAATGGACTCTCCTGAAGATGAGTCCTACTGTGGCTTGGTGGCCTGGGAGACCTTGGAATGTGGAGGTGGCTCAGGGACTCTGCAGGATTCTCCAACATGAGGTGTTTGACACGGCTCCAACAAGGAAACTTCCCATGTGGAGACGAGAGGAGTTCTGTTCCGTGCCTCAGGAAAGCCCCATACCCTGTTCTTCGAACCAAAGCCTCTGAGGAGTGACACCTGGAAACCAAAGCAAGAGTTGAGACTACGGCCTAAAGGCCTGTCCGGCTCAACCTTCTATCTCTGTTGACATCTGTGTGCATGCATTCATGGATGTAGCTGCTCAGCTTGTGTCCGAATGCCCCTGTGAGTCCAGTGAGGCTCCCAGTAGTGGGATGTCCTCGGAGGCCTTGAGGTTTCTCATATTCTGGAGGTGTGTGGCCAAAGGAATGGACACAGTTTGCCAGGAGAGAGCAGGCACGGTCCTGTGGTATGGCTCCAGAGGACCCAGCCTAGAGGCTGTGTTTGCAAGGGCTGTGGGGACAGATGTCAGAAAAAGCAAACTTGGCTCAGCTAGGGGCCAATGTAATGGCAGGCCTGACGTCTAGTCCGTGAGGGGAGATCCTCTGGAAATCAAAGTAGGGCAAGTGGGAGGCAGTCACTCAGGATTTTCTCTCTGGGTGTTGCGTTTACAGTGTCCGGTCAGGGTAGGGGTTGTCTCAGAGGCCGAGGAAAAGCCTTCCTCTCGGGGGATTGTCCAAGCTCCCAAGTGTTTGTGTTCATTCTGTGGGAATGAAGAGTACTGTTTCCTGCCACAGGGGACCCCCCAGGAGAGGGACTCTAGAGCACAGCAGTGCGTTCCCTCAACTGGAATACACACCATCTAGTTAGTCCTGGGTGCCTATGGGCATGGCAAGCCACATATGCGGGCTCTTGGTCCAGTCACTGAGAGGCGTTACTTGAATAAGGTACTCACGCTGAGGGTCACAATGTGTGTTTGTGCCCAAGGCGGCCCTCACGCTTGGGCGTGGCCTCATGGGCCATGCCGTTTTCTCCTACACTGAAGGTTTGACTCACTGCCAGCAGCAAGGTTTCTTGCCATGGGGAAGGAGGGGTTCTGACTTGTGCATCAGGTTCCCCCCTGTGCAGGGATTGGAGATAGGGTCTAGGTTCCGATGACTGAAAACCCATTTGGGAATGGATGGTGGCCTAAGGCAGTGGCGGGTCCAATGTGCTGGGTGTGCAGCCAGCTGTGTCGGTGTCTGTTGGAAGGTCTGGGCTCAGGCTATTTGCGACAGAGCATCACTGTTTAAGGTAGCCTATGCAATTGGGGTGTTGCCGAGGGCCAAGCAGTTTGATCCTCATTTGGGGTTTCTGGGCAGCGCCATAGACAATGTTTTTCTCCTGGGAGGCAGGCACAGTGCTTCATTGTGGCCCCAGAATTCCCAGTAGGGAGGGTTTGTGGGCCAGGAGTGTGAGGACGGAAGTCTGAAAACACAAGCTAGTGTGAGGATTGGAGCCAAGGGCAGAGCAGGCCCACTCTGCAGAGGCTGAATCAAAATCTCCTGCATCTGAAGTCAGGCTGAGGATCAGATGTTGGCTGAGGCTGGAGTATGTGTCCATGATGGCACCTTCATGAAGTGGGGGCCTCATGAGGCCAAGGAAGTTTTCCCACGCTGAGTTTGGAGGTTGCCCCAAACCACAAGGTTTCCTTCTGCGGGACATTCGAGTCCTGTTGCATGGCTCCAGGACATACCATATGGAAGGACTGGAGAGCAGGGTTCGAAGGATGGATCCCTGTACAGCATGCCTCGCATTCCCATTGGCTATTAGCGACAAGATATGTTTGATCTGCTGCCTCTGGAACACGCGACCCAGGGGGCTGAGTTGAAATGGCCTCTCCTGAGGATGCGTCATAATGTGCGTTTGGGTCCATGGAGACCTTGGAATGTGCTGGTTGTTCAGTGGCCCTGCGGAACTCTCCTACCTGAAGTGTTTGATACATCCCAGTAAGAAAGCTGCCCATGTGGAGATGACAGATGTTTGGTTTGGTGCCTCAGAAAAGCCCCATGTGCTGGTCTACGAAAACAGTCCTCTGAGAACGGAAACATGGAAACCAAAGCTAAGGTTCAGATTAGGGCCTGGGGGCCTGTCCATTTCAACCTTCTGTCTCTGGGGACACTGTCTGAGAGTCTAAGTGGAGATAGTTGCTCCGCTGGTGTCAGAGAGCCCCTCTTAGTCCAGGGTGGCCTATACTATTGATGGCCTCAGGGACCTTGGAGCTTTTCCCTAACCTGTAGGGTTGTGGTCAATGGATTGGGCACGCTTTCCTTGGAGAGGGCAGGCACAATCTTTCGCTGTTTGGTCCAGAGGCCCTAGCCTGGATGTTGTGTGGGTCCAGGCTGTGGGCACAGAAGTCTGAATACACAAACTCAGCTTATGAGTGGCGCCTAGGGTATGGCCGGCCGGATGTACAGCCCGAGAGGGAGCTCCTGGGCCTCTGAAACAAGGGCGAGTGGGAGGCGTTCCTTCAGGCTTTTGTCTCTGGATGTTGTGTCTGGGATAGCCGTGGATTGGAGCGGTGGCCTCAGGTACTGTGGACGAGTATCCCTCTCTGGGGATTTGTCCCAGCTCCCAAGAGTTTGGGGTCATTTTGTGGGAAGGGGGGAGTCGTGTTGTCTGGCTCATGGGTCTCTCCAAGAAAGGGATTCCAGAGCAGAGCTCCAGGTACAGGCCGGGCGACTGGAAAATTCAAACCGTGGTGAGGATTGGGTGCAAAGGGGCTTGGCAAGCCCCATATGTGGGCTCTTGGTCCAGGCCCTGACAGGCCTTTCTTTGACATGGGGCTCATGCTGAGGGTCACAGTGTGAATTTGTGCCCAAGCAGCACTCAAGTTTGGGCGTGGCATCAGGGGCCATGAAGGTTTCTCCCACCCTGAAGGTGTGACTCCATGCCAAGAGCAAGCTTGACAGCCATGGGGAAGGAGGAGTTCTGTTTTGTGCTTGCTATACCCAGCTGTGTGGAGAATTGATATAATGTCTAGGTTCAGATATCTGAAAACCAAGGTTAGGATGAGGTGACGGCATAAGACCATGGCGTGTCCGAAGTGCTGGGTGTGCGGCCAGCTGTCTCCTTGTCTGTCTGGACGTCTGGCTTCAGGCTGTGTCAGGCAGAGCATGAGTGCCCAGAGCAGCCTATCCATTTCGGGTACCGTCTAGGCCCGAGCAGGTTGATCCTCATCTGGGTTTTCTGGAGAGCCCCACAGGGAAACGTTTTTCTTCCGTTGGGCAGACACTGGGCTGGGTTTTGGTTCCGGAGTTCCTAGTCCGGAGGGCTTGTTTACCAGGAGTGTGAGGAAGGAAGTCTGAAAACACAAGCTAGCGTGAGGTTTGGGACCGAGGGCATGGCAGGCCCACTCTGCAGAGGCTGAATCGAGATGTCCTGCACTGAGGTCATGTCAACTATGAGACGTGCCTCAGGCTAGAGTTCTTGTCCAGCATGGCCTCTTCCTGAAGGGTGTGGGGGCTTCATGAGGCCAGAAAGTTTTGCCTACGATGGGATTTGTGAACTGCTCCAAAACTGAAGGTTACCTTCTGCACGACAGTCGAGTCCTATTGGATGGTTCCAAGAGGCCCCATATGGAAAGACTCGAGAGCAGGTGTCTAAGCATGGATGCCTGGGAACGCCACATCATATTCCCACTCTTTAGTCAGGACAAGGCAGGCTCAATCTGCGGGCTCCTGGGTGAGCTACCCAGAGGGGAGAGTTGAAATGGACTCTCCTGAAGATGAGTCCTCCTGTGGCTTGGTGGCCTGGGAGACCTTGGAATGTGGAGGTAGCTCAGGGACTCTGCAGGATTCTCCAACATGAGGTGTTTGACACGGCTCCATCAAGGAAACTTTCCATGTGGAGACGAGAGGAGTTCTGTTCCGTGCCTCAGGAAAGCCCCATACCCTGTTCTTCGAACCAAAGCCTCTGAGGAGTGACACCTGGAAACCAAAGCAAGAGTTGAGACTACGGCCTAAAGGCCTGTCCGGCTCAACCTTCTATCTCTGTTGACATCTGTGTGCATGCATTCATGGATGTAGCTGCTCAGCTTGTGTCCGAATGCCCCTGTGCGTCCAGTGAGGCTCCCAGTAGTGGGATGTCCTCAGAGGCCTTGAGGTTTCTCATATTCTGGAGGTGTGTGGCCAAAAGAATGGACACAGTTTGCCAGGAGAGAGCAGGCACGGTCCTGTGGTATGGCTCCAGTGGACCCAGCCTAGAGGCTGTGTTTGCCAGGGCTGTGGGGACAGATGTCAGAAAAAGCAAACTTGGCTCAGCTAGGGGCCAATGTAATGGCAGGCCTGATCTCTAGTCCGTGAGGGGAGATCCTCTGGAAATCAAAGTAGGGCAAGTGGGAGGCAGTCACTCAGGATTTTGTCTCTGGGTGTTGCATTTACAGTGTCCGGTCAGGGTAGGGGTTGTCTCAGAGGCCGAGGAAGAGCCTTCCTCTCGGGGGATTGTCCAAGCTCCCAAGTGTTTGTGTTCATTCTGTGGGAATGAAGAGTACTGTTTCCTGCCACAGGGGACCCCCCAGGAGAGGGACTCTAGAGCACAGCAGTGCGTTCCCTCAACTGGAATACACACCATCTAGTTAGTCCTGGGTGCCTATGGGCATGGCAAGCCACATATGCGGGCTCTTGGTCCAGTCACTGAGAGGCGTTACTTGAATAAGGTACTCACGCTGAGGGTCACAATGTGTGTTTGTGCCCAAGGCGGCCCTCACGCTTGGGCGTGGCCTCATGGGCCATGCCGTTTTCTCCTACACTGAAGGTTTGACTCACTGCCAGCAGCAAGGTTTCTTGCCATGGGGAAGGAGGGGTTCTGACTTGTGCATCAGGTTCCCCCCTGTGCAGGGATTGGAGATAAGGTCTAGGTTCCGATGACTGAAAACCCATTTGGGAATGGATGGTGGCCTAAGGCAGTGGCGGGTCCAATGTGCTGGGTGTGCAGCCAGCTGTGTCGGTGTCTGTTGGAAGGTCTGGGCTCAGGCTATTTGCGACAGAGCATCACTGTTTAAGGTAGCCTATGCAATTGGGGTGTTGCCGAGGGCCAAGCAGTTTGATCCTCATTTGGGGTTTCTGGGCAGCGCCATAGACAATGTTTTTCTCCTGGGAGGCAGGCACAGTGCTTCATTGTGGCCCCAGAATTCCCAGTAGGGAGGGTTTGTGGGCCAGGAGTGTGAGGACGGAAGTCTGAAAACACAAGCTAGTGTGAGGATTGGAGCCAAGGGCAGAGCAGGCCCACTCTGCAGAGGCTGAATCAAAATCTCCTGCATCTGAAGTCAGGCTGAGGATCAGACGTTGGCTGAGGCTGGAGTATGTGTCCATGATGGCACCTTCATGAAGTGGGGGCCTCATGAGGCCAAGGAAGTTTTCCCACGCTGAGTTTGGAGGTTGCCCCAAACCACAAGGTTTCCTTCTGCGGGACATTCGAGTCCTGTTGCATGGCTCCAGGACATACCATATGGAAGGACTGGAGAGCAGGGTTCGAAGGATGGATCCCTGTACAGCATGCCTCGCATTCCCATTGGCTATTAGCGACAAGATATGTTTGATCTGCTGCCTCTGGAACACGCGACCCAGGGGGCTGAGTTGAAATGGCCTCTCCTGAGGATGCGTCATAATGTGCGTTTGGGTCCATGGAGACCTTGGAATGTGCTGGTTGTTCAGTGGCCCTGCGGAACTCTCCTACCTGAAGTGTTTGATACATCCCAGTAAGAATGCTGCCCATGTGGAGATGAGAGAGGTTTGGTTTGGTGCCTCAGAAAAGCCCCAGGTGCTGGTCTACGAAAACAGTCCTCTGAGAACGGAAACATGGAAACCAAAGCTAAGGTTCAGATTAGGGTCTGGGGGCCTGTCCATTTCAACCTTCTGTCTCTGGGGACACTGTCTGAGAGTCTAAGTGGAGATAGTTGCTCCGCTGGTGTCAGAGAGCCCCTCTTAGTCCAGGGGGGCCTATACTATTGATGGCCTCAGGGACCTTGGAGCTTTTCCCTAACCTGTAGGGTTGTGGTCAATGGATTGGGCACACTTTCCTTGGAGAGGGCAGGCACAATCTTTCGCTGTTTGGTCCAGAGGCCCTAGCCTGGATGTTGTGTGGGTCCAGGCTGTGGGCACAGAAGTCTGAATACACAAACTCAGCTTATGAGTGGCGCCTAGGGTATGGCCGGCCGGATGTACAGCCCGAGAGGGAGCTCCTGGGCCTCTGAAACAAGGGCGTGTGGGAGGCGTTCCTTCAGGCTTTTGTCTCTGGATGTTGTGTCCGGGATAGCCGTGGATTGGAGCGGTGGCCTCAGGTACTGTGGACGAGTATCCCTCTCTGGGGATTTGTCCCAGCTCCCAAGAGTTTGGGGTCATTTTGTGGGAAGGGTGGAGTCGTGTTGTCTGGCTCATGGGTCTCTCCAAGACAGGGATTCCAGAGCAGAGCGCCAGGTACGGGAGGGGCGACTGGAAAATTAAAACCGTGGTGAGGATTGGGTGCATAGGGGCTTGGCAAGCCCCATATGTGGGCTCTTGGTCCAGGCCCTGACAGGCCTTTCTTTGACATGGGGCTCATGCTGAGGGTCACAGTGTGAATTTGTGCCCAAGCAGCACTCAAGTTTGGGCGTGGCATCAGGGGCCATGAAGGTTTCTCCCACCCTGAAGGTGTGACTGCATGCCAAGAGCAAGCTTGACAGCCATGGGGAAGGAGGAGTTCTGTTTTGTGCTTGCTATACCCAGCTGTGTGGAGAATTGATATAATGTCTAGGTTCAGATATCTGAAAACCAAGGTTAGGATGAGGTGACGGCATAAGACCATGGCGTGTCCGAAGTGCTGGGTGTGCGGCCAGCTGTCTCCTTGTCTGTCTGGACGTCTGGCTTCAGGCTGTGTCAGGCAGAGCATGAGTGCCCAGAGCAGCCTATCCATTTCGGGTACCGTCTAGGCCCGAGCAGGTTGATCCTCATCTGGGTTTTCTGGAGAGCCCCACAGGGAAACGTTTTTCTTCCGTTGGGCAGACACTGGGCTGGGTTTTGGTTCCGGAGTTCCTAGTCCGGAGGGCTTGTTTGCCAGGAGTGTGAGGAAGGAAGTCGGAAAACACAAGCTAGCGTGAGGTTTGGGACCGAGGGCACGGCAGGCCCACTCTGCAGAGGCTGAATCGAGATCTCCTGCACTGAGGTCATGTCAACTATGAGACGTGCCTCAGGCTAGAGTTCTTGTCCAGCATGGCCTCTTCCTGAAGGGTGTGGGGGCTTCATGAGGCCAGAAAGTTTTGGCTACGATGGGATTTGTGAACTGCTCCAAAACTGAAGGTTACCTTCTGCACGACAGTCGAGTCCTATTGGATGGTTCCAAGAGGCCCCATATGGAAAGACTCGAGAGCAGGTGTCTAAGCATGGATGCCTGGGAACACCACCTCATATTCCCACTCTTTAGTCAGGACAAGGCAGGCTCAATCTGCGGGCTCCTGGGTGAGCTACCCAGAGGGGAGAGTTGAAATGGACTCTCCTGAAGATGAGTCCTACTGTGGCTTGGTGGCCTGGGAGACCTTGGAATGTGGAGGTGGCTCAGGGACTCTGCAGGATTCTCCAACATGAGGTGTTTGACACGGCTCCAACAAGGAAACTTCCCATGTGGAGACGAGAGGAGTTCTGTTCCGTGCCTCAGGAAAGCCCCATACCCTGTTCTTCGAACCAAAGCCTCTGAGGAGTGACACCTGGAAACCAAAGCAAGAGTTGAGACTACGGCCTAAAGGCCTGTCCGGCTCAACCTTCTATCTCTGTTGACATCTGTGTGCATGCATTCATGGATGTAGCTGCTCAGCTTGTGTCCGAATGCCCCTGTGAGTCCAGTGAGGCTCCCAGTAGTGGGATGTCCTCGGAGGCCTTGAGGTTTCTCATATTCTGGAGGTGTGTGGCCAAAGGAATGGACACAGTTTCCCAGGAGAGAGCAGGCACGGTCCTGTGGTATGGCTCCAGTGGACCCAGCCTAGATGCTGTGTTTGCCAGGGCTGTGGGGACAGATGTCTGAAAAAGCAAACTTGGCTCAGCTAGGGGCCAATGTAATGGCAGGCCTGATCTCTAGTCCGTGAGGGGAGATCCTCTGGAAATCAAATTAGGGCAAGTGGGAGGCAGTCACTCAGGATTTTGTCTCTGGGTGTTGCGTTTACAGTGTCCGGTCAGGGTAGGGGTTGTCTCAGAGGCCGAGGAAGAGCCTTCCTCTCGGGGGATTGTCCAAGCTCCCAAGTGTTTGTGTTCATTCTGTGGGAATAAAGAGTACTGTTTTCTGCCACAGGGGACCCCCCAGGAGAGGGACTCTAGAGCACAGCAGTGGGTTCCCTCAACTGGAATACACACCATCTAGTTAGTCCTGTGTGCCTATGGGCATGGCAAGCCACATATGCGGGCTCTTGGTCCAGTCACTGAGAGGCGTTACTTGAATAAGGTACTCAAGCTGAGGGTCACAATGTGTGTTTGTGCCCAAGGCGGCCCTCACGCTTGGGCGTGGCCTCATGGGCCATGCCGTTTTCTCCTACACTGAAGGTTTGACTCACTGCCAGCAGCAAGGTTTCTTGCCATGGGGAAGGAGGGGTTCTGACTTGTGCATCAGGTTCCCCCCTGTGCAGGGATTGGAGATAAGGTCTAGGTTCCGATGACTGAAAACCCAGGTTGGGAATGGATGGTGGCCTAAGGCAGTGGCGGGTCCAATGTGCTGGGTGTGCAGCCAGCTGTGTCGGTGTCTGTTGGAAGGTCTGGGCTCAGGCTATTTGCGACAGAGCATCACTGTTTAAGGTAGCCTATGCAATTGGGGTGTTGCCGAGGGCCAAGCAGTTTGATCCTCATTTGGGGTTTCTGGGCAGCGCCATAGACAATGTTTTTCTCCTGGGAGGCAGGCACAGTGCTTCATTGTGGCCCCAGAATTCCCAGTAGGGAGGGTTTGTGGGCCAGGAGTGTGAGGACGGAAGTCTGAAAACACAAGCTAGTGTGAGGATTGGAGCCAAGGGCAGAGCAGGCCCACTCTGCAGAGGCTGAATCAAAATCTCCTGCATCTGAAGTCAGGCTGAGGATCAGACGTTGGCTGAGGCTGGAGTATGTGTCCATGATGGCACCTTCATGAAGTGGGGGCCTCATGAGGCCAAGGAAGTTTTCCCACGCTGAGTTTGGAGGTTGCCCCAAACCACAAGGTTTCCTTCTGCGGGACATTCGAGTCCTGTTGCATGGCTCCAGGACATACCATATGGAAGGACTGGAGAGCAGGGTTCGAAGGATGGATCCCTGTACAGCATGCCTCGCATTCCCATTGGCTATTAGCGACAAGATATGTTTGATCTGCTGCCTCTGGAACACGCGACCCAGGGGGCTGAGTTGAAATGGCCTCTCCTGAGGATGCGTCATAATGTGCGTTTGGGTCCATGGAGACCTTGGAATGTGCTGGTTGTTCAGTGGCCCTGCGGAACTCTCCTACCTGAAGTGTTTGATACATCCCAGTAAGAATGCTGCCCATGTGGAGATGAGAGAGGTTTGGTTTGGTGCCTCAGAAAAGCCCCAGGTGCTGGTCTACGAAAACAGTCCTCTGAGAACGGAAACATGGAAACCAAAGCTAAGGTTCAGATTAGGGTCTGGGGGCCTGTCCATTTCAACCTTCTGTCTCTGGGGACACTGTCTGAGAGTCTAAGTGGAGATAGTTGCTCCGCTGGTGTCAGAGAGCCCCTCTTAGTCCAGGGGGGCCTATACTATTGATGGCCTCAGGGACCTTGGAGCTTTTCCCTAACCTGTAGGGTTGTGGTCAATGGATTGGGCACACTTTCCTTGGAGAGGGCAGGCACAATATTTCGCTGTTTGGTCCAGAGGCCCTAGCCTGGATGTTGTGTGGGTCCAGGCTGTGGGCACAGAAGTCTGAATACACAAACTCAGCTTATGAGTGGCGCCTAGGGTATGGCCGGCCGGATGTACAGCCCGAGAGGGAGCTCCTGGGCCTCTGAAACAAGGGCGTGTGGGAGGCGTTCCTTCAGGCTTTTGTCTCTGGATGTTGTGTCCGGGATAGCCGTGGATTGGAGCGGTGGCCTCAGGTACTGTGGACGAGTATCCCTCTCTGGGGATTTGTCCCAGCTCCCAAGAGTTTGGGGTCATTTTGTGGGAAGGGTGGAGTCGTGTTGTCTGGCTCATGGGTCTCTCCAAGACAGGGATTCCAGAGCAGAGCGCCAGGTACGGGAGGGGCGACTGGAAAATTAAAACCGTGGTGAGGATTGGGTGCATAGGGGCTTGGCAAGCCCCATATGTGGGCTCTTGGTCCAGGCCCTGACAGGCCTTTCTTTGACATGGGGCTCATGCTGAGGGTCACAGTGTGAATTTGTGCCCAAGCAGCACTCAAGTTTGGGCGTGGCATCAGGGGCCATGAAGGTTTCTCCCACCCTGAAGGTGTGACTGCATGCCAAGAGCAAGCTTGACAGCCATGGGGAAGGAGGAGTTCTGTTTTGTGCTTGCTATACCCAGCTGTGTGGAGAATTGATATAATGTCTAGGTTCAGATATCTGAAAACCAAGGTTAGGATGAGGTGACGGCATAAGACCATGGCGTGTCCGAAGTGCTGGGTGTGCGGCCAGCTGTCTCCTTGTCTGTCTGGACGTCTGGCTTCAGGCTGTGTCAGGCAGAGCATGAGTGCCCAGAGCAGCCTATCCATTTCGGGTACCGTCTAGGCCCGAGCAGGTTGATCCTCATCTGGGTTTTCTGGAGAGCCCCACAGGGAAACGTTTTTCTTCCGTTGGGCAGACACTGGGCTGGGTTTTGGTTCCGGAGTTCCTAGTCCGGAGGGCTTGTTTGCCAGGAGTGTGAGGAAGGAAGTCGGAAAACACAAGCTAGCGTGAGGTTTGGGACCGAGGGCACGGCAGGCCCACTCTGCAGAGGCTGAATCGAGATCTCCTGCACTGAGGTCATGTCAACTATGAGACGTGCCTCAGGCTAGAGTTCTTGTCCAGCATGGCCTCTTCCTGAAGGGTGTGGGGGCTTCATGAGGCCAGAAAGTTTTGGCTACGATGGGATTTGTGAACTGCTCCAAAACTGAAGGTTACCTTCTGCACGACAGTCGAGTCCTATTGGATGGTTCCAAGAGGCCCCATATGGAAAGACTCGAGAGCAGGTGTCTAAGCATGGATGCCTGGGAACACCACCTCATATTCCCACTCTTTAGTCAGGACAAGGCAGGCTCAATCTGCGGGCTCCTGGGTGAGCTACCCAGAGGGGAGAGTTGAAATGGACTCTCCTGAAGATGAGTCCTACTGTGGCTTGGTGGCCTGGGAGACCTTGGAATGTGGAGGTGGCTCAGGGACTCTGCAGGATTCTCCAACATGAGGTGTTTGACACGGCTCCAACAAGGAAACTTCCCATGTGGAGACGAGAGGAGTTCTGTTCCGTGCCTCAGGAAAGCCCCATACCCTGTTCTTCGAACCAAAGCCTCTGAGGAGTGACACCTGGAAACCAAAGCAAGAGTTGAGACTACGGCCTAAAGGCCTGTCCGGCTCAACCTTCTATCTCTGTTGACATCTGTGTGCATGCATTCATGGATGTAGCTGCTCAGCTTGTGTCCGAATGCCCCTGTGAGTCCAGTGAGGCTCCCAGTAGTGGGATGTCCTCGGAGGCCTTGAGGTTTCTCATATTCTGGAGGTGTGTGGCCAAAGGAATGGACACAGTTTCCCAGGAGAGAGCAGGCACGGTCCTGTGGTATGGCTCCAGTGGACCCAGCCTAGATGCTGTGTTTGCCAGGGCTGTGGGGACAGATGTCTGAAAAAGCAAACTTGGCTCAGCTAGGGGCCAATGTAATGGCAGGCCTGATCTCTAGTCCGTGAGGGGAGATCCTCTGGAAATCAAATTAGGGCAAGTGGGAGGCAGTCACTCAGGATTTTGTCTCTGGGTGTTGCGTTTACAGTGTCCGGTCAGGGTAGGGGTTGTCTCAGAGGCCGAGGAAGAGCCTTCCTCTCGGGGGATTGTCCAAGCTCCCAAGTGTTTGTGTTCATTCTGTGGGAATAAAGAGTACTGTTTTCTGCCACAGGGGACCCCCCAGGAGAGGGACTCTAGAGCACAGCAGTGCGTTCCCTCAACTGGAATACACACCATCTAGTTAGTCCTGTGTGCCTATGGGCATGGCAAGCCACATATGCGGGCTCTTGGTCCAGTCACTGAGAGGCGTTACTTGAATAAGGTACTCAAGCTGAGGGTCACAATGTGTGTTTGTGCCCAAGGCGGCCCTCACGCTTGGGCGTGGCCTCATGGGCCATGCCGTTTTCTCCTACACTGAAGGTTTGACTCACTGCCAGCAGCAAGGTTTCTTGCCATGGGGAAGGAGGGGTTCTGACTTGTGCATCAGGTTCCCCCCTGTGCAGGGATTGGAGATAAGGTCTAGGTTCCGATGACTGAAAACCCAGGTTGGGAATGGATGGTGGCCTAAGGCAGTGGCGGGTCCAATGTGCTGGGTGTGCAGCCAGCTGTGTCGGTGTCTGTTGGAAGGTCTGGGCTCAGGCTATTTGCGACAGAGCATCACTGTTTAAGGTAGCCTATGCAATTGGGGTGTTGCCGAGGGCCAAGCAGTTTGATCCTCATTTGGGGTTTCTGGGCAGCGCCATAGACAATGTTTTTCTCCTGGGAGGCAGGCACAGTGCTTCATTGTGGCCCCAGAATTCCCAGTAGGGAGGGTTTGTGGGCCAGGAGTGTGAGGACGGAAGTCTGAAAACACAAGCTAGTGTGAGGATTGGAGCCAAGGGCAGAGCAGGCCCACTCTGCAGAGGCTGAATCAAAATCTCCTGCATCTGAAGTCAGGCTGAGGATCAGACGTTGGCTGAGGCTGGAGTATGTGTCCATGATGGCACCTTCATGAAGTGGGGGCCTCATGAGGCCAAGGAAGTTTTCCCACGCTGAGTTTGGAGGTTGCCCCAAACCACAAGGTTTCCTTCTGCGGGACATTCGAGTCCTGTTGCATGGCTCCAGGACATACCATATGGAAGGACTGGAGAGCAGGGTTCGAAGGATGGATCCCTGTACAGCATGCCTCGCATTCCCATTGGCTATTAGCGACAAGATATGTTTGATCTGCTGCCTCTGGAACACGCGACCCAGGGGGCTGAGTTGAAATGGCCTCTCCTGAGGATGCGTCATAATGTGCGTTTGGGTCCATGGAGACCTTGGAATGTGCTGGTTGTTCAGTGGCCCTGCGGAACTCTCCTACCTGAAGTGTTTGATACATCCCAGTAAGAATGCTGCCCATGTGGAGATGAGAGAGGTTTGGTTTGGTGCCTCAGAAAAGCCCCAGGTGCTGGTCTACGAAAACAGTCCTCTGAGAACGGAAACATGGAAACCAAAGCTAAGGTTCAGATTAGGGTCTGGGGGCCTGTCCATTTCAACCTTCTGTCTCTGGGGACACTGTCTGAGAGTCTAAGTGGAGATAGTTGCTCCGCTGGTGTCAGAGAGCCCCTCTTAGTCCAGGGGGGCCTATACTATTGATGGCCTCAGGGACCTTGGAGCTTTTCCCTAACCTGTAGGGTTGTGGTCAATGGATTGGGCACACTTTCCTTGGAGAGGGCAGGCACAATCTTTCGCTGTTTGGTCCAGAGGCCCTAGCCTGGATGTTGTGTGGGTCCAGGCTGTGGGCACAGAAGTCTGAATACACAAACTCAGCTTATGAGTGGCGCCTAGGGTATGGCCGGCCGGATGTACAGCCCGAGAGGGAGCTCCTGGGCCTCTGAAACAAGGGCGTGTGGGAGGCGTTCCTTCAGGCTTTTGTCTCTGGATGTTGTGTCCGGGATAGCCGTGGATTGGAGCGGTGGCCTCAGGTACTGTGGACGAGTATCCCTCTCTGGGGATTTGTCCCAGCTCCCAAGAGTTTGGGGTCATTTTGTGGGAAGGGTGGAGTCGTGTTGTCTGGCTCATGGGTCTCTCCAAGACAGGGATTCCAGAGCAGAGCGCCAGGTACGGGAGGGGCGACTGGAAAATTAAAACCGTGGTGAGGATTGGGTGCATAGGGGCTTGGCAAGCCCCATATGTGGGCTCTTGGTCCAGGCCCTGACAGGCCTTTCTTTGACATGGGGCTCATGCTGAGGGTCACAGTGTGAATTTGTGCCCAAGCAGCACTCAAGTTTGGGCGTGGCATCAGGGGCCATGAAGGTTTCTCCCACCCTGAAGGTGTGACTGCATGCCAAGAGCAAGCTTGACAGCCATGGGGAAGGAGGAGTTCTGTTTTGTGCTTGCTATATTCAGCTGTGTGGAGAATTGATATAATGTCTAGGTTCAGATATCTGAAAACCAAGGTTAGGATGAGGTGACGGCATAAGACCATGGCGTGTCCGAAGTGCTGGGTGTGCGGCCAGCTGTCTCCTTGTCTGTCTGGACGTCTGGCTTCAGGCTGTGTCAGGCAGAGCATGAGTGCCCAGAGCAGCCTATCCATTTCGGGTACCGTCTAGGCCCGAGCAGGTTGATCCTCATCTGGGTTTTCTGGAGAGCCCCACAGGGAAACGTTTTTCTTCCGTTGGGCAGACACTGGGCTGGGTTTTGGTTCCGGAGTTCCTAGTCCGGAGGGCTTGTTTGCCAGGAGTGTGAGGAAGGAAGTCGGAAAACACAAGCTAGCGTGAGGTTTGGGACCGAGGGCACGGCAGGCCCACTCTGCAGAGGCTGAATCGAGATCTCCTGCACTGAGGTCATGTCAACTATGAGACGTGCCTCAGGCTAGAGTTCTTGTCCAGCATGGCCTCTTCCTGAAGGGTGTGGGGGCTTCATGAGGCCAGAAAGTTTTGGCTACGATGGGATTTGTGAACTGCTCCAAAACTGAAGGTTACCTTCTGCACGACAGTCGAGTCCTATTGGATGGTTCCAAGAGGCCCCATATGGAAAGACTCGAGAGCAGGTGTCTAAGCATGGATGCCTGGGAACGCCACCTCATATTCCCACTCTTTAGTCAGGACAAGGCAGGCTCAATCTGCGGGCTCCTGGGTGAGCTACCCAGAGGGGAGAGTTGAAATGGACTCTCCTGAAGATGAGTCCTACTGTGGCTTGGTGGCCTGGGAGACCTTGGAATGTGGAGGTGGCTCAGGGACTCTGCAGGATTCTCCAACATGAGGTGTTTGACACGGCTCCAACAAGGAAACTTCCCATGTGGAGACGAGAGGAGTTCTGTTCCGTGCCTCAGGAAAGCCCCATACCCTGTTCTTCGAACCAAAGCCTCTGAGGAGTGACACCTGGAAACCAAAGCAAGAGTTGAGACTACGGCCTAAAGGCCTGTCCGGCTCAACCTTCTATCTCTGTTGACATCTGTGTGCATGCATTCATGGATGTAGCTGCTCAGCTTGTGTCCGAATGCCCCTGTGAGTCCAGTGAGGCTCCCAGTAGTGGGATGTCCTCGGAGGCCTTGAGGTTTCTCATATTCTGGAGGTGTGTGGCCAAAGGAATGGACACAGTTTCCCAGGAGAGAGCAGGCACGGTCCTGTGGTATGGCTCCAGTGGACCCAGCCTAGATGCTGTGTTTGCCAGGGCTGTGGGGACAGATGTCTGAAAAAGCAAACTTGGCTCAGCTAGGGGCCAATGTAATGGCAGGCCTGATCTCTAGTCCGTGAGGGGAGATCCTCTGGAAATCAAATTAGGGCAAGTGGGAGGCAGTCACTCAGGATTTTGTCTCTGGGTGTTGCGTTTACAGTGTCCGGTCAGGGTAGGGGTTGTCTCAGAGGCCGAGGAAGAGCCTTCCTCTCGGGGGATTGTCCAAGCTCCCAAGTGTTTGTGTTCATTCTGTGGGAATAAAGAGTACTGTTTTCTGCCACAGGGGACCCCCCAGGAGAGGGACTCTAGAGCACAGCAGTGGGTTCCCTCAACTGGAATACACACCATCTAGTTAGTCCTGTGTGCCTATGGGCATGGCAAGCCACATATGCGGGCTCTTGGTCCAGTCACTGAGAGGCGTTACTTGAATAAGGTACTCACGCTGAGGGTCACAATGTGTGTTTGTGCCCAAGGCGGCCCTCACGCTTGGGCGTGGCCTCATGGGCCATGCCGTTTTCTCCTACACTGAAGGTTTGACTCACTGCCAGCAGCAAGGTTTCTTGCCATGGGGAAGGAGGGGTTCTGACTTGTGCATCAGGTTCCCCCCTGTGCAGGGATTGGAGATAAGGTCTAGGTTCCGATGACTGAAAACCCAGGTTGGGAATGGATGGTGGCCTAAGGCAGTGGCGGGTCCAATGTGCTGGGTGTGCAGCCAGCTGTGTCGGTGTCTGTTGGAAGGTCTGGGCTCAGGCTATTTGCGACAGAGCATCACTGTTTAAGGTAGCCTATGCAATTGGGGTGTTGCCGAGGGCCAAGCAGTTTGATCCTCATTTGGGGTTTCTGGGCAGCGCCATAGACAATGTTTTTCTCCTGGGAGGCAGGCACAGTGCTTCATTGTGGCCCCAGAATTCCCAGTAGGGAGGGTTTGTGGGCCAGGAGTGTGAGGACGGAAGTCTGAAAACACAAGCTAGTGTGAGGATTGGAGCCAAGGGCAGAGCAGGCCCACTCTGCAGAGGCTGAATCAAAATCTCCTGCATCTGAAGTCAGGCTGAGGATCAGACGTTGGCTGAGGCTGGAGTATGTGTCCATGATGGCACCTTCATGAAGTGGGGGCCTCATGAGGCCAAGGAAGTTTTCCCACGCTGAGTTTGGAGGTTGCCCCAAACCACAAGGTTTCCTTCTGCGGGACATTCGAGTCCTGTTGCATGGCTCCAGGACATACCATATGGAAGGACTGGAGAGCAGGGTTCGAAGGATGGATCCCTGTACAGCATGCCTCGCATTCCCATTGGCTATTAGCGACAAGATATGTTTGATCTGCTGCCTCTGGAACACGCGACCCAGGGGGCTGAGTTGAAATGGCCTCTCCTGAGGATGCGTCATAATGTGCGTTTGGGTCCATGGAGACCTTGGAATGTGCTGGTTGTTCAGTGGCCCTGCGGAACTCTCCTACCTGAAGTGTTTGATACATCCCAGTAAGAATGCTGCCCATGTGGAGATGAGAGAGGTTTGGTTTGGTGCCTCAGAAAAGCCCCAGGTGCTGGTCTACGAAAACAGTCCTCTGAGAACGGAAACATGGAAACCAAAGCTAAGGTTCAGATTAGGGTCTGGGGGCCTGTCCATTTCAACCTTCTGTCTCTGGGGACACTGTCTGAGAGTCTAAGTGGAGATAGTTGCTCCGCTGGTGTCAGAGAGCCCCTCTTAGTCCAGGGGGGCCTATACTATTGATGGCCTCAGGGACCTTGGAGCTTTTCCCTAACCTGTAGGGTTGTGGTCAATGGATTGGGCACACTTTCCTTGGAGAGGGCAGGCACAATCTTTCGCTGTTTGGTCCAGAGGCCCTAGCCTGGATGTTGTGTGGGTCCAGGCTGTGGGCACAGAAGTCTGAATACACAAACTCAGCTTATGAGTGGCGCCTAGGGTATGGCCGGCCGGATGTACAGCCCGAGAGGGAGCTCCTGGGCCTCTGAAACAAGGGCGTGTGGGAGGCGTTCCTTCAGGCTTTTGTCTCTGGATGTTGTGTCCGGGATAGCCGTGGATTGGAGCGGTGGCCTCAGGTACTGTGGACGAGTATCCCTCTCTGGGGATTTGTCCCAGCTCCCAAGAGTTTGGGGTCATTTTGTGGGAAGGGTGGAGTCGTGTTGTCTGGCTCATGGGTCTCTCCAAGACAGGGATTCCAGAGCAGAGCGCCAGGTACGGGAGGGGCGACTGGAAAATTAAAACCGTGGTGAGGATTGGGTGCATAGGGGCTTGGCAAGCCCCATATGTGGGCTCTTGGTCCAGGCCCTGACAGGCCTTTCTTTGACATGGGGCTCATGCTGAGGGTCACAGTGTGAATTTGTGCCCAAGCAGCACTCAAGTTTGGGCGTGGCATCAGGGGCCATGAAGGTTTCTCCCACCCTGAAGGTGTGACTGCATGCCAAGAGCAAGCTTGACAGCCATGGGGAAGGAGGAGTTCTGTTTTGTGCTTGCTATACCCAGCTGTGTGGAGAATTGATATAATGTCTAGGTTCAGATATCTGAAAACCAAGGTTAGGATGAGGTGACGGCATAAGACCATGGCGTGTCCGAAGTGCTGGGTGTGCGGCCAGCTGTCTCCTTGTCTGTCTGGACGTCTGGCTTCAGGCTGTGTCAGGCAGAGCATGAGTGCCCAGAGCAGCCTATCCATTTCGGGTACCGTCTAGGCCCGAGCAGGTTGATCCTCATCTGGGTTTTCTGGAGAGCCCCACAGGGAAACGTTTTTCTTCCGTTGGGCAGACACTGGGCTGGGTTTTGGTTCCGGAGTTCCTAGTCCGGAGGGCTTGTTTGCCAGGAGTGTGAGGAAGGAAGTCGGAAAACACAAGCTAGCGTGAGGTTTGGGACCGAGGGCACGGCAGGCCCACTCTGCAGAGGCTGAATCGAGATCTCCTGCACTGAGGTCATGTCAACTATGAGACGTGCCTCAGGCTAGAGTTCTTGTCCAGCATGGCCTCTTCCTGAAGGGTGTGGGGGCTTCATGAGGCCAGAAAGTTTTGGCTACGATGGGATTTGTGAACTGCTCCAAAACTGAAGGTTACCTTCTGCACGACAGTCGAGTCCTATTGGATGGTTCCAAGAGGCCCCATATGGAAAGACTCGAGAGCAGGTGTCTAAGCATGGATGCCTGGGAACACCACCTCATATTCCCACTCTTTAGTCAGGACAAGGCAGGCTCAATCTGCGGGCTCCTGGGTGAGCTACCCAGAGGGGAGAGTTGAAATGGACTCTCCTGAAGATGAGTCCTACTGTGGCTTGGTGGCCTGGGAGACCTTGGAATGTGGAGGTGGCTCAGGGACTCTGCAGGATTCTCCAACATGAGGTGTTTGACACGGCTCCAACAAGGAAACTTCCCATGTGGAGACGAGAGGAGTTCTGTTCCGTGCCTCAGGAAAGCCCCATACCCTGTTCTTCGAACCAAAGCCTCTGAGGAGTGACACCTGGAAACCAAAGCAAGAGTTGAGACTACGGCCTAAAGGCCTGTCCGGCTCAACCTTCTATCTCTGTTGACATCTGTGTGCATGCATTCATGGATGTAGCTGCTCAGCTTGTGTCCGAATGCCCCTGTGAGTCCAGTGAGGCTCCCAGTAGTGGGATGTCCTCGGAGGCCTTGAGGTTTCTCATATTCTGGAGGTGTGTGGCCAAAGGAATGGACACAGTTTCCCAGGAGAGAGCAGGCACGGTCCTGTGGTATGGCTCCAGTGGACCCAGCCTAGATGCTGTGTTTGCCAGGGCTGTGGGGACAGATGTCTGAAAAAGCAAACTTGGCTCAGCTAGGGGCCAATGTAATGGCAGGCCTGATCTCTAGTCCGTGAGGGGAGATCCTCTGGAAATCAAATTAGGGCAAGTGGGAGGCAGTCACTCAGGATTTTGTCTCTGGGTGTTGCGTTTACAGTGTCCGGTCAGGGTAGGGGTTGTCTCAGAGGCCGAGGAAGAGCCTTCCTCTCGGGGGATTGTCCAAGCTCCCAAGTGTTTGTGTTCATTCTGTGGGAATAAAGAGTACTGTTTTCTGCCACAGGGGACCCCCCAGGAGAGGGACTCTAGAGCACAGCAGTGGGTTCCCTCAACTGGAATACACACCATCTAGTTAGTCCTGTGTGCCTATGGGCATGGCAAGCCACATATGCGGGCTCTTGGTCCAGTCACTGAGAGGCGTTACTTGAATAAGGTACTCAAGCTGAGGGTCACAATGTGTGTTTGTGCCCAAGGCGGCCCTCACGCTTGGGCGTGGCCTCATGGGCCATGCCGTTTTCTCCTACACTGAAGGTTTGACTCACTGCCAGCAGCAAGGTTTCTTGCCATGGGGAAGGAGGGGTTCTGACTTGTGCATCAGGTTCCCCCCTGTGCAGGGATTGGAGATAAGGTCTAGGTTCCGATGACTGAAAACCCAGGTTGGGAATGGATGGTGGCCTAAGGCAGTGGCGGGTCCAATGTGCTGGGTGTGCAGCCAGCTGTGTCGGTGTCTGTTGGAAGGTCTGGGCTCAGGCTATTTGCGACAGAGCATCACTGTTTAAGGTAGCCTATGCAATTGGGGTGTTGCCGAGGGCCAAGCAGTTTGATCCTCATTTGGGGTTTCTGGGCAGCGCCATAGACAATGTTTTTCTCCTGGGAGGCAGGCACAGTGCTTCATTGTGGCCCCAGAATTCCCAGTAGGGAGGGTTTGTGGGCCAGGAGTGTGAGGACGGAAGTCTGAAAACACAAGCTAGTGTGAGGATTGGAGCCAAGGGCAGAGCAGGCCCACTCTGCAGAGGCTGAATCAAAATCTCCTGCATCTGAAGTCAGGCTGAGGATCAGACGTTGGCTGAGGCTGGAGTATGTGTCCATGATGGCACCTTCATGAAGTGGGGGCCTCATGAGGCCAAGGAAGTTTTCCCACGCTGAGTTTGGAGGTTGCCCCAAACCACAAGGTTTCCTTCTGCGGGACATTCGAGTCCTGTTGCATGGCTCCAGGACATACCATATGGAAGGACTGGAGAGCAGGGTTCGAAGGATGGATCCCTGTACAGCATGCCTCGCATTCCCATTGGCTATTAGCGACAAGATATGTTTGATCTGCTGCCTCTGGAACACGCGACCCAGGGGGCTGAGTTGAAATGGCCTCTCCTGAGGATGCGTCATAATGTGCGTTTGGGTCCATGGAGACCTTGGAATGTGCTGGTTGTTCAGTGGCCCTGCGGAACTCTCCTACCTGAAGTGTTTGATACATCCCAGTAAGAATGCTGCCCATGTGGAGATGAGAGAGGTTTGGTTTGGTGCCTCAGAAAAGCCCCAGGTGCTGGTCTACGAAAACAGTCCTCTGAGAACGGAAACATGGAAACCAAAGCTAAGGTTCAGATTAGGGTCTGGGGGCCTGTCCATTTCAACCTTCTGTCTCTGGGGACACTGTCTGAGAGTCTAAGTGGAGATAGTTGCTCCGCTGGTGTCAGAGAGCCCCTCTTAGTCCAGGGGGGCCTATACTATTGATGGCCTCAGGGACCTTGGAGCTTTTCCCTAACCTGTAGGGTTGTGGTCAATGGATTGGGCACACTTTCCTTGGAGAGGGCAGGCACAATCTTTCGCTGTTTGGTCCAGAGGCCCTAGCCTGGATGTTGTGTGGGTCCAGGCTGTGGGCACAGAAGTCTGAATACACAAACTCAGCTTATGAGTGGCGCCTAGGGTATGGCCGGCCGGATGTACAGCCCGAGAGGGAGCTCCTGGGCCTCTGAAACAAGGGCGTGTGGGAGGCGTTCCTTCAGGCTTTTGTCTCTGGATGTTGTGTCCGGGATAGCCGTGGATTGGAGCGGTGGCCTCAGGTACTGTGGACGAGTATCCCTCTCTGGGGATTTGTCCCAGCTCCCAAGAGTTTGGGGTCATTTTGTGGGAAGGGTGGAGTCGTGTTGTCTGGCTCATGGGTCTCTCCAAGACAGGGATTCCAGAGCAGAGCGCCAGGTACGGGAGGGGCGACTGGAAAATTAAAACCGTGGTGAGGATTGGGTGCATAGGGGCTTGGCAAGCCCCATATGTGGGCTCTTGGTCCAGGCCCTGACAGGCCTTTCTTTGACATGGGGCTCATGCTGAGGGTCACAGTGTGAATTTGTGCCCAAGCAGCACTCAAGTTTGGGCGTGGCATCAGGGGCCATGAAGGTTTCTCCCACCCTGAAGGTGTGACTGCATGCCAAGAGCAAGCTTGACAGCCATGGGGAAGGAGGAGTTCTGTTTTGTGCTTGCTATACCCAGCTGTGTGGAGAATTGATATAATGTCTAGGTTCAGATATCTGAAAACCAAGGTTAGGATGAGGTGACGGCATAAGACCATGGCGTGTCCGAAGTGCTGGGTGTGCGGCCAGCTGTCTCCTTGTCTGTCTGGACGTCTGGCTTCAGGCTGTGTCAGGCAGAGCATGAGTGCCCAGAGCAGCCTATCCATTTCGGGTACCGTCTAGGCCCGAGCAGGTTGATCCTCATCTGGGTTTTCTGGAGAGCCCCACAGGGAAACGTTTTTCTTCCGTTGGGCAGACACTGGGCTGGGTTTTGGTTCCGGAGTTCCTAGTCCGGAGGGCTTGTTTGCCAGGAGTGTGAGGAAGGAAGTCGGAAAACACAAGCTAGCGTGAGGTTTGGGACCGAGGGCACGGCAGGCCCACTCTGCAGAGGCTGAATCGAGATCTCCTGCACTGAGGTCATGTCAACTATGAGACGTGCCTCAGGCTAGAGTTCTTGTCCAGCATGGCCTCTTCCTGAAGGGTGTGGGGGCTTCATGAGGCCAGAAAGTTTTGGCTACGATGGGATTTGTGAACTGCTCCAAAACTGAAGGTTACCTTCTGCACGACAGTCGAGTCCTATTGGATGGTTCCAAGAGGCCCCATATGGAAAGACTCGAGAGCAGGTGTCTAAGCATGGATGCCTGGGAACACCACCTCATATTCCCACTCTTTAGTCAGGACAAGGCAGGCTCAATCTGCGGGCTCCTGGGTGAGCTACCCAGAGGGGAGAGTTGAAATGGACTCTCCTGAAGATGAGTCCTACTGTGGCTTGGTGGCCTGGGAGACCTTGGAATGTGGAGGTGGCTCAGGGACTCTGCAGGATTCTCCAACATGAGGTGTTTGACACGGCTCCAACAAGGAAACTTCCCATGTGGAGACGAGAGGAGTTCTGTTCCGTGCCTCAGGAAAGCCCCATACCCTGTTCTTCGAACCAAAGCCTCTGAGGAGTGACACCTGGAAACCAAAGCAAGAGTTGAGACTACGGCCTAAAGGCCTGTCCGGCTCAACCTTCTATCTCTGTTGACATCTGTGTGCATGCATTCATGGATGTAGCTGCTCAGCTTGTGTCCGAATGCCCCTGTGAGTCCAGTGAGGCTCCCAGTAGTGGGATGTCCTCGGAGGCCTTGAGGTTTCTCATATTCTGGAGGTGTGTGGCCAAAGGAATGGACACAGTTTCCCAGGAGAGAGCAGGCACGGTCCTGTGGTATGGCTCCAGTGGACCCAGCCTAGATGCTGTGTTTGCCAGGGCTGTGGGGACAGATGTCTGAAAAAGCAAACTTGGCTCAGCTAGGGGCCAATGTAATGGCAGGCCTGATCTCTAGTCCGTGAGGGGAGATCCTCTGGAAATCAAATTAGGGCAAGTGGGAGGCAGTCACTCAGGATTTTGTCTCTGGGTGTTGCGTTTACAGTGTCCGGTCAGGGTAGGGGTTGTCTCAGAGGCCGAGGAAGAGCCTTCCTCTCGGGGGATTGTCCAAGCTCCCAAGTGTTTGTGTTCATTCTGTGGGAATAAAGAGTACTGTTTTCTGCCACAGGGGACCCCCCAGGAGAGGGACTCTAGAGCACAGCAGTGGGTTCCCTCAACTGGAATACACACCATCTAGTTAGTCCTGTGTGCCTATGGGCATGGCAAGCCACATATGCGGGCTCTTGGTCCAGTCACTGAGAGGCGTTACTTGAATAAGGTACTCAAGCTGAGGGTCACAATGTGTGTTTGTGCCCAAGGCGGCCCTCACGCTTGGGCGTGGCCTCATGGGCCATGCCGTTTTCTCCTACACTGAAGGTTTGACTCACTGCCAGCAGCAAGGTTTCTTGCCATGGGGAAGGAGGGGTTCTGACTTGTGCATCAGGTTCCCCCCTGTGCAGGGATTGGAGATAAGGTCTAGGTTCCGATGACTGAAAACCCAGGTTGGGAATGGATGGTGGCCTAAGGCAGTGGCGGGTCCAATGTGCTGGGTGTGCAGCCAGCTGTGTCGGTGTCTGTTGGAAGGTCTGGGCTCAGGCTATTTGCGACAGAGCATCACTGTTTAAGGTAGCCTATGCAATTGGGGTGTTGCCGAGGGCCAAGCAGTTTGATCCTCATTTGGGGTTTCTGGGCAGCGCCATAGACAATGTTTTTCTCCTGGGAGGCAGGCACAGTGCTTCATTGTGGCCCCAGAATTCCCAGTAGGGAGGGTTTGTGGGCCAGGAGTGTGAGGACGGAAGTCTGAAAACACAAGCTAGTGTGAGGATTGGAGCCAAGGGCAGAGCAGGCCCACTCTGCAGAGGCTGAATCAAAATCTCCTGCATCTGAAGTCAGGCTGAGGATCAGACGTTGGCTGAGGCTGGAGTATGTGTCCATGATGGCACCTTCATGAAGTGGGGGCCTCATGAGGCCAAGGAAGTTTTCCCACGCTGAGTTTGGAGGTTGCCCCAAACCACAAGGTTTCCTTCTGCGGGACATTCGAGTCCTGTTGCATGGCTCCAGGACATACCATATGGAAGGACTGGAGAGCAGGGTTCGAAGGATGGATCCCTGTACAGCATGCCTCGCATTCCCATTGGCTATTAGCGACAAGATATGTTTGATCTGCTGCCTCTGGAACACGCGACCCAGGGGGCTGAGTTGAAATGGCCTCTCCTGAGGATGCGTCATAATGTGCGTTTGGGTCCATGGAGACCTTGGAATGTGCTGGTTGTTCAGTGGCCCTGCGGAACTCTCCTACCTGAAGTGTTTGATACATCCCAGTAAGAATGCTGCCCATGTGGAGATGAGAGAGGTTTGGTTTGGTGCCTCAGAAAAGCCCCAGGTGCTGGTCTACGAAAACAGTCCTCTGAGAACGGAAACATGGAAACCAAAGCTAAGGTTCAGATTAGGGTCTGGGGGCCTGTCCATTTCAACCTTCTGTCTCTGGGGACACTGTCTGAGAGTCTAAGTGGAGATAGTTGCTCCGCTGGTGTCAGAGAGCCCCTCTTAGTCCAGGGGGGCCTATACTATTGATGGCCTCAGGGACGTTGGAGCTTTTCCCTAACCTGTAGGGTTGTGGTCAATGGATTGGGCACACTTTCCTTGGAGAGGGCAGGCACAATCTTTCGCTGTTTGGTCCAGAGGCCCTAGCCTGGATGTTGTGTGGGTCCAGGCTGTGGGCACAGAAGTCTGAATACACAAACTCAGCTTATGAGTGGCGCCTAGGGTATGGCCGGCCGGATGTACAGCCCGAGAGGGAGCTCCTGGGCCTCTGAAACAAGGGCGAGTGGGAGGCGTTCCTTCAGGCTTTTGTCTCTGGATGTTGTGTCCGGGATAGCCGTGGATTGGAGCGGTGGCCTCAGGTACTGTGGACGAGTATCCCTCTCTGGGGATTTGTCCCAGCTCCCAAGAGTTTGGGGTCATTTTGTGGGAAGGGTGGAGTCGTGTTGTCTGGCTCATGGGTCTCTCCAAGAAAGGGATTCCAGAGCAGAGCGCCAGGTACGGGCGGGGCGACTGGAAATCTCAAACCCTGGTGAGGATTGGGTGCATAGGGGCTTGGCAAGCCCCATATGCGGGCTCTTTGTCCAGGCCCTGACAGGCCTTTCTTTGACATGGGGCTCATGCTAGGGTCACAGTGTGAATTTGTTCCCAATCAGCACTCAAGTGCTGCTTGGGCACTACCTGAAGGGTTTGATACATCCCCAGTAAGAAAGCTCCCCATGTGGAGACGAGAGGAGTTCTGTTCAGTGCCTCAGGAAAGCCTCATATCCTGTTCTTCGAACCAAAGCCTCTGAGGAGTAACACCTGGAACCCAAAGCAAGCCTAAGGGCCTGTCCGGCTCAACCTTCTATCTCTGTTGACATCTGTGTGCATGCCTTCGTGGAGGTAGCTGCTCAGCTAGTGTCGGAATGCCCCTGTGTGTCCAGGGAGGCTCCCAGTAGTGGGATGTCCTCGGGGGCCTTGAGGTTTCTCATATTCTGGATGTGTGTGTCCAAAGGAATGTACACAGTTTCCCAGGAGAGAGCAGGCGCGGTCCTGTTGTATGGCTCCAGAGGACCCAGCCTAGAGGCTCTGTTTGCCAGGGCTGTGGGGACGGATGTCTGAAAAAGCAAACTTGGCTCAGGATGGGGCCAAGGTAATGGCAGTCCTGATCTCCAGTCCGTGAGGGGAGATTCTCTGGATATCAAAGGAGGGCAAATGGGAGGCAATTGCTCAGGCTTTTGTCTCTGGGTGTTGCGTTCACAGTGTCCGGTCAGGGTAGGGGTTGCCTCAGGGGCCGAGGAAGAGCCTTCCTCTCAGGGGATTGTCCAAGCTCCCAAGTGTTTGGGTTCATTCTGTGGGAAGTGAAGAGTACTGTTTTCTGCCAGAAAGGACCCCCCAGGAGAGGGACTCTAGAGCACAGCAGTGGGTTCCTTCAACTAGAATACACACCATCTAATTAGTCTTGGGTGCCTATAGGCATGGCAGGGACTATATGCAGAATCTTCGTCCCGAACCTGACAGGCCTTTCTTTGACATGGGGCTCATGCTAGGGTAACAGTGTGAATTTGTGCCCAAGCAGCACTCATGTTTTGGCGTGGCATCAGGGGCCATGAAGGGTTCCCCACGTGAAGGTGTGACTCCATGTGAAGAACAAGCATTACAGCCATGTGGAAGGCAGAGTTCTGATTGTGATTCCGATACACAAACTAAGTTTTTTTGGGGGACGTCGGTATGGCAGGCCCAATATACAAACAATGAGAAGAACTCATGAAGATTTGAATATAGAGCGAGTCTGAGGCACGTGCTCAGGCTTTTGTCTCTGGAATTTGTATCAGCAATGGCCGTAGAATGTCGGGTATGCTTCATGGGCCATGGACGAATCTACCTCTATGAGGATTTCGCCCGATTCCCAATTTATTTTCGTCATACTGTGGGATGGGAGGACTCCTTTCAGTTTTGTTACCTCAGGTGTCCCACGAAAAGAGGAATTCCAAAGCAAAGCCATGGGGAAGACTGAAGGGACCACCAGAACTATGGTTCAAAATTGGGGACTAGGGGCATGGCAAGCCCAATATGCTATCTCTTCATCCAGCCACTGAGAGGCCTTACTTGAGGACTTTGGTCAGGCTGAGGGTCACAATGTGTGTTTGTGACCAATGTAGCCTGCGAGCATGGCGGGGCCTCATGGGCAACACTGGATTCAACAACACTGAAAGTTGGACAACATGCCAACCACAAGGTATCTTGCCATGGGGAAGGAGTTCTGATTTCTGCATCCCGTTCAACCCTGGGAGGTGATTGGAGGAAAGGTCTAGAATCTAAAGCCTGAAATCCGAGGTTGGGAAGAGATGATGACCTAAGGCCATGGCGGCTCGATGTGCTCAGTGTGCGGTCAGCTGTCTGGGACGGGCCAGGGAGTCCAGGCTCAGGCTGTGTCAGAAAGGGCATTAGTGCCCTGGTCAGCCTATGTATTTGGGGTACAGCCAAGGTCGGTGCAGGTTGATCCTCATTTGGGGTTACTGGGTAGCCCCAGAGGACAATGTTTTTTATCTGGAGGGCAGGCAGAGTGCTGCATAGTAGTTCTGGATTGCCAAACTGGAGGGCTTCTGGGCCAGTAGTCTAACGACAAAAATTGAGAACACAAGCTAGGCTTAGGTTTCTGGGTGAGGCCATGGCAGGCACAATCTACAGTCCTGAATCGAGATCTCATGCATCTGAAGTCAGGGCGAGGATCAGACGATCGCTCAGGTTGGAGTTTCTGTCCCTGATGGCCCCTTCATGAATGGGGGGGGGATCACGAGGCCATGGGGGTTTTCCCACGATGGGAGTTGTGAGAAGCTCCAAACTGCAGAGAGTCTTCTGCAGGACAATTGAGACCTGTTGTTTGGCTCCAGGCCAATGATTCTGAGCAGGGTTCTAAGGATGGATGGCTGGGTAGCCCACCTCACATTCAAATTGTCTCCTAGCAACAAGACAGGTTAGATCTCCTGGATCTGTGGGGAGCAATCGAGGACGCTGAGTTGAAATGGACACCCCTGGTCATGGGTCCTAATGTGCTTTTGTGTCTAAGGAGACCTTGGAATGAAGCGGGGGCACTTGGGCCCTAAAGAGTTCTACTAAACAGAGGCTTTGAAACATCTCCAACGTGCAAGTATCCCATGTGTAGATGAGATGTTTTCTGTTGGGTGAGTCAAGAAACAGCTATATGCTGCTTTTGAATTGCAGGCCTCTGAGGAGAGATGCCTGGAAACCAAAGCAATGGATCTGATTAGTGCCTAGGGGCCTGTTCTTTCCTTTTTACCTCTGGGCACATGTGTCTATGGGTCTGAGTGCAGGTAGGTGCTCTGTAGTGCTCAGATTGCCCCTGTTTTTCCTGGGAAGCCACCACTATTGAGATGGATCTGGGACTTTGGAGGTTTATCCTATTAGAAGGGTTGTGGCCATTGGAATGGGCACACACAATTCCCTTGGAGAGGGCAAGTACAGTCCTCAGGTTTGGCTGCAGGGTTCTGAGCCTGTAGGTTGTGTAGGCCAGGGCTGTTTGGACAGTTGTCTGAAAACACAAACTCGGCTTATGTTTCGGGTCATAGGTATGGCAGGACTAATCTACAGATCATGAGGAGAACTCTTCTGGATTTGAAAGAAGGGCGATGTGAGGCTCCTGCTCAAGTTTTTGTCTCTGGATATCGTGTCACTCATGGTCGTGGAATTTCTGGGTGACTCCATGGGAAATGGATGAGTCTTACTCTCTGGTGGCTTGGCCCCGTCCAAAGAGTTTGGGGTCATTCTGTGGGCTGGAAGAAGTCCGTTTTTTTTTTTTTGTTGTTGTTGTTGTTTTCTTTTTTAACCTCAGGTGTCCCACCAAATGAGGGATTCCAGAGTAGAGCCCTGGGGAGGGGCGACTGGACAATCAGAAATCTGGTTAAAAATTGGGGCCTAGGGACATGTCAAGCCCATTATGACATCTAATGGTCCAGCCACTGAGAGGACTTACTAGAGGACAGGACTCATGCTGAGGGTCACAATGCGTGTGTATGCCCTCGTCGCACTCAAGAATGGGCGGGGCCTCAGGGTGAATGCTGGTTTCTCCTACACTGAACGTTGGACAACGTGCCAACCACAAGGGTTCTTGCCATGGGTAAGGAGGAGTTCTGATTTCTGCATTACACTCACCCCTGGGCATTGATTGGAGATAAGGTCTCGGTTCTGAAGCCTGAAAACTGAGGTAGGGAAGAGATGATGACCTAAGGCCATGGCGGGTTTTATGTGCTCAGTGTGCGGTTAGCTTTCTGGGTGTTGGTCAGGAGTTCCGGGCTCAGGTTGTGTTCGACAGTGCATTAGTGCCCAGGTTAGACTATATAATTTGGGTAAAGTCAAGTGCTGTGGAGGTTTACCCTCATTTAAGGTGCCTGGGCAGCTCATGAGGCAATAATTTTTTTTCTAGAGGGCAAGCAGAGTGCTGCATTGTGGGTCCGGAATTGCCAAACTTGAGGGCTTCGGGGCCAGGAGTGTGAGGACAGTAGTTTGAGAAGACAAGCTAGACTTCGGTTTCAGGGCGAGGTCACGGCAGGTACCCCCTGCAGATCTGAACCAATATCTCATGCATCTGAAGTCAGGGCGAGGATCAGACGATGGCTCAGGTTGGATTTTCTGTGCCTGATGGACGCTTCATGAAGGGAGCGGAATCTCGAGGCCATTGAGTTTTTCCCACGTTGGGAGTTGTGGGATGCCCCCTTCCAGGATTCCTTCTGCGGGACAATTGAGACCTGTTGGACAGCTCCAGGACATCCCATATGGAATGACTCCAGAGCACCGTTCGCGGATGGATGCCTGGGAATCCCGCCTCGCATTCTAATTGTCTCCTAGCAACAAGACAGTTTAGATCTGATGGCTCTGCCAGAGCAACCGGGGTGGCTGAGTTGAAATGGACTTTCCTGAGGATGGGTCCTAATGTGTTTTTGTGTCCATGAGGGCCTTGGAATGGGGCGGTGGCACCGGGACCCTGAAGAACTCTCCTAAGCTTTGGACATGACTCCCATGCACAGGTTTCCTTGTGGAGACGAGATGAGTTCTGATGGGTGCCTCAGGAAAAACCCTATGCTCGTATTGGAATCAGGCTTTAGAGGACACATGCCAGTAACCCAAAACAATGGATCCTATTAAGGCCTAGGGTCCTGTCTGGTTCAATCTTCTTCTCTGGGGACATCCACCTATGGTATGAGTGGAGGTCGATTATCAGCTGGTGTCAGACAGCCCTTGTTATTTCCGGGCGACCGACACTATTGGGATGGCCTTAGGGACTTTGGAGGTTTCTCCTAATTTGTACGATTATGGACCATGCAATGGGCAGAATTCCCATGGATTGGTAGGCACAGTCCTAATGTGTGGCTCCAGGGTCCCAGCCTGGAGAGTGTGTGGCCCAAGAATTTAAGGACAGAAGTCTGAAAACACAAACTCAGCTTAGGATTGGGGATGTAGGTATGGCAGGCCCGATCGACAAACCATGAGAAGAACTCTTCAGGATATGAAGAAAGTCCGAGTCTGAGGCGCTTGCTCAGACTTTTGTCTCTGGATTTTGTATCAGCGATGGACGTGGAATGTCGGGGAGGCATCATGGGCCATGGACGAATCTTCCTCTCTTAGGATTTGGCCCGATTCCCAATTGCTTTTAGTCAATCTGTGGGATGGGATGACTCATTTCAGTTTTGTTACCTCAGGTGTCCCACCAAAAGAGGAATTCCAAAGCCAAGCCTTGGGGAAGACTGAAGGGACAATCCGAACTATGGTTAAAAATTGGGGCCTAGGGGCATGGAAACCCCAATATGCTATCTTCTTCCAGCCACTGAGTGGCCTTACTTGAGGACTGGGCTCAGCCTGACGGTCACAATGTGTGTTTGTGACCAATGTGGCCCGCGACAATGGGCGGGGCCTCATGGGCCACACTGGTTTCAACGACACTGAACGTTGGACAACATGCCAACCACAAGGTTTCTTGCCATGGGGAAGGAGTTCTGATTTCTGCATCACCTTCAACTTGGGCAGTGATTGGAGATAAGGTCTAGGTTCTGAAACCTGGAAACCAGGTTGGGAAGAGATGACGACCTAAGGCCATGGAGGCTCGATGTGCGCAGTGTGCGGCCAGCTGTCTGGGAGGGGACAGGGGTCCAGGCTCAGGCTGTGTCAGAAAGGGCATTAGTGCCCTGGTCAGCCTATGTATTTGGGGTACAGCCAAGTTCGGTGCAGTTTGATCCTCATTTGGGGTTACTGGTTAGCCCCAGAGGACAATATTTTTTATCTGGAGGGCAGGCAGAGTGCTGCATTGTAGTTCTGGATTGCCAAACTGGAGGGCTTGTGGGCCTGTTGTCTGATGACAAAAGTCTGAGAACACAAGCTAGGCTTAGGTTTCTGGGTGAGGCCATGGCAGGCACAATCTACAGACCTGAATCGAGATCGTGCATCTGAAGTCAGGGCGAGGATCAGAGGATCGCTCAGGTTGTAGTTTCTGTCCCTGAAGGCCCCTTCATGAATGGGGGGGGATCACGAGGCCATGGGTGTTTTCCCACGATGGGAGTTGTGAGAAGCTCCAAACTGCAGAGAGTCTTTGGCAGGACAATTGAGACTTGTTGTTTGGCTCCAGGCCAATGATTCTGAGCAGGGTTCTAAGGATGGATGGCTGGGTAGCCCACCTCGCATTCCAATTGTCTCCTAGCAACAAGACAGGTTAGATCTCCTGGATCTGTTGGGAGTAACCGAGGACGCTGCATTGAAATGGACACCCCTGGGCATGGGTCCTAATGTGCTTTTGTGTCTAAGGAGACCTTGGAATGAAGCGGTGGCACTGGGGCCCTAAAGAGTTCTACTAAACAGAGGCTTTGACACAGCTCCAACGTGCAAGTTTCCCATGTGTAGATGAGATGATTTCTGTTGGGTGAGTCAAGAAACAGCTATATGCTGCTTTTGAAATCCAGGCCTCTGAGGAGAGATGCCTGGAAACCAAAGCAATGGATCTGATTAGTGCCTAGGGGCCTGTTCTTTCCTTTTTACTTCTGGGCACATCTGTCTATGGGTCTGAGTGCAGGTAGGTGCTCTGAAGGGCTCAGATTGCCCCTGTTTTTCCTGGGAAGCCACCACTATTGAGATGGATCAGGGACTTTGGAGGTTTATCCTATTAGAAGGGTTGTGGCCATTGGAATGGGCACACACAGTTCCCTTGGAGAGGCAAGTACAGTCCTCAGGTTTGGCTCCAGGGACCTTAGCCTGTAGGTTGTGTAGGCCAGGGCTGTTTGGACAGTTGTCTGAAAACACAAACTCGGCTTATGTTTCGGGTCATAGGTATGGCAGGACTGATCTACAGACCATGAGAAGAACTCTTTTGGATTTGAAAGAAGGGCGAGTGTGAGGCTCCTTTTCTCAAGTTTTTGTCTCGGGATATCGTGTCACTCATGGTCGTGGAATTTCTTGGTGACTTCATGGGAAATGGACGAGTCTTACTCTCTGGTGGTTTGGCCACGTCCAAAGAGTTTGGGGTCATTCTGTGGGCTGGAAGAAGTCAGTTTTTTTTTTTTTGTTGTTGTTGTTGTTGTTTTCTTTTTTAACCTCAGGTGTCCCACCAAATGAGGGATTCCAGAGTAGAGCCCTGGGGAGGGGCGACTGGACAATCAGAAATCTGTTTAAAAATTGGGGCCTAGAGACATGTCAAGCCCATTATGACATCTAATTGTCCAGCCAAGGAGAGGACTTACTCGAGGACAGGACTCATGCTGAGGGTCACAATGCGTGTGTATGCCCTCGTCGCACTCAAGAATGGGCGGGGCCTCAGGGTGAATGCTGGTTTCTCCTACACTGAACGTTGGACAACGTGCCAACCACAAGGGTTCTTGCCATGGGTAAGGAGGAGTTCTGATTTCTGCATCACACTCACCCCTGAGCAGTGATTGGAGATAAGGTCTCGGTTCTGAAGCCTGAAAACTGAGGTAGGGAAGAGATGATGACCTAAGGCGATGGAGGGTTTCATGTGCTCAGTGTGCGGTCAGATTTCTGGGTGTTGGTCAGGAGTTCCGGGCTCAGGTTGTGTTCGACAGTGCATTAGTGCCCAGGTTAGACTATATAATTTGGGTAAAGTCGAGTGCTGTGTAGGTTTACCCGCATTTAAGGTGCCTGGGCAGGTCATGAGGCAATAATTTATTTCTAGAGGGCAGGCAGAGTGCTGCATTGTGGGTCCGGAATTGCCAAACTTGAGGGCTTTGGGGCCAGGAGTGTGAGGACAGAATTCTGAGAAGACAAGCTAGACTTCGGTTTCAGGGCGAGGTCATGGCAGGTACCCCCTGCAGATCTGAACCAATATCTCATGCATCTGAAGTCAGGGCGAGGATCAGACGTTGGCTCAGGATGGATTTTCTGTGCATGATTGACGCTACATGAAGGGAGCGGAATCTCGAGGCCATTGAGGTTTTCCCACGTTGGGAGTTGTGGGATGCCCCCTTAAAGGATTCCTTCTGCGGGACAATTGAAACCTGTTGGACAGCTCCAGGACATTCCATATGGAATGACTCCAGAGCACCGTTCGTGGATGGATGCCTGGGAAGCCCGCCTCGCATTCAAATTGTCTCCTAGCAACAAGACAGTTTAGATCTGATGGCTCTGCCGGAACAACCGGGGTGGCTGAGTTGAAATGGACTTTCCTGAGGATGGGTCCTAATGTGTTTTTGTGTCCATGAGTGCCTTGGAATGGGGCGGTGGCACCGGGACCCTGAAGTACTCTCCTAAGCTTTGGACATGGCTCCCATGCACAGGTTTCCCTGTGGAGACGAGTTGAGTTCTGATGGGTGCCTCTGGAAAACCCCTATGCTCGTCTTGGAATCAGGCTTTTGAGGACACATACCTGTAACCCAAAGCAATGGATCCTATTATGGCCTAGGGTCCTGTCTGGTTCAATCTTCTTCTCTGGGGACATCCATCTATGGTATGTGTGGAGGTCGATTATCAGCTGGTGTCAGACACCCCTTGTTTGTTCAGGGCGACCTACACTATTGGGATGGCCTTAGGGACTTTCTAGGTTTCTCCTAATTTGTACGATTATGGACCATGGAATGGGCAGAATTCCCATGGATTGGTAGGCACAGTCCTAATGTGTGGCTCCAGGGGCCCAGCCTGGAGGGTGTGTGGCCCAAGACTTTGAGGACAGAAGTCTGAAACACAAACTCAGCTTAGGTTTGGGGACGTAGGTATGGCAGGCCCGATCTACAAACCATGAGAAGAACTCTACAGGATATGAAGAAAGTGCGAGTCTGTGGCGATTGCTCAGGCTTTTGTCTCTGGATTTTGTATCAGTGATGGCCGTGGAATGTCAGGGAGGCCTCATGGGCCATGGACGAATCTTCCTCTCTGAGGATTTGGCCCGATTCCCAATTGCTTTTCGTCAATCTGTGGGATGGTAGGACTCATTTCAGTTTTGTTACCTCAGGTGTCCCACCAAAAGAGGAATTCCAAAGCAAAGCCGTGGGGAAGACTGAAGGGACAATCCGAACTATGGTTAAAAATTGGGGCCTAGGGGCATGGCAAGCCCAATATGCTATCTCTTCATCCAGCCACTGAGTGGCCTTACTTGAGGACTGGGCTCAGCCTGAGGGTCACAATGTGTGTTTGTGACCAATGTGGCCTGCGAGCATGGGCGGGGCCTCATGGGATACACTGGTTTCAACGACACTGAACGTTGGACAACATGCCAACCACAAGGTTTCTTGCCATGGGGAAGGAGTTCTGATTTCTGCATCACCTTCAACATGGACAGTGATTGGAGATAAGTTCTAGGTTCTGAAACCTGGAAATCGAGGTTGGGAAGAGATGACGACCTAAGGCCATGGGGGCTCGATGTGCTCAGTGTGCGGCCAGCTGTCTGGGAGGGGCCAGGGGTCCAGGTTCAGGCTGTGTCAGAAAGGGCATTAGTGCCCTGGTCAGCCTATGTATTTGGGGTACAGCCAAGGTCGGTGCAGGTTGATCCTCATTTGGGGTTACTGATTAGCCCCAGAGGACAATGTTTTTTATCTGGAGGGCAGGCAGAGTGCTGCATTGTAGTTCTGGATTGCCAAACTGGAGGGCTTGTGGGCCAGTAGTCTGACGACAAAAGTCTGAGAACACAAGCTAGGCTTAGGTTTCTGGGTGAGGCCATGGCAGGCACAATCTACAGACATGAATCGAGATCTCGTGCATCTGAAGTCAGGGTGAGGGTCAGACGATCGCTCAGGTTATAGTTTCTGTCCCTGATGGCCCCTTCATGAATGGGGGGGGTATCACGAGGCCATGGGGGTTTTCCCACGATGGGAGTTGTGAGAAGCTCCAAACTGCAGAGAGTCTTTGGCAGGACAATTGAGACCTGTTGTTTGGCTCCAGGCCAATGATTCTGAGCAGGGTTCTAAGGATGGATGGCTGGGTAGCCCACCTCGCATTCCAATTGTCTCCTAGCAACAAGACAGGTTAGATCTCCTGGATCTGTGGGGAGAAATCGAGGACGCTGCATTGAAATGGACACTCCTGGGCATGGGTCCTAATGTGCTTTTGTGTCTATGGAGACCTTGGAATGAAGCGGTGGCACTTGGGCCCTAAAAAGTTCTACTAAACAGAGGCTTTGACACATCTCCAACGTGCAAGTATCCCATGTGTAGATGAGATGTTTTCTGTTGGGTGAGTCAAGAAACAGCTATATGCTGCTTTTGAATTCCAGGCCTCTGAGGAGAGATGCCTGGAAACCAACGCAATGGATCTGATTAGTGCCTAGGGGCCTGTTCTTTCCTTTTTACCTCTGGGGACATCTGTCTATGTGTCTGAGTGCAGGTAGGTGCTCTGTAGGGCTCAGATTGCCCCTGTTTTTCCTGGGAAGCGACCACTATTGTGATGGATCAGGGAGTTTGGAGGTTTATCCTATTAGAAGGGTTGTGGCCATTGGAATGGGCACACAGAATTCCCTTGGAGAGGGCAAGTACAGTCCTCAGGTTTGGCTCCAGGGGCCTTAGCCTGTAGGTTGTGTATGCCAGGGCTGTTTGGGCAGTTGTCTGAAAACACAAACTCGGCTTATGTGTCGGGTCATAGGTATGTCAGGACTGATCTACAGACCATGAGGAGAACTCTTTTGGATTTGAAAGAAGGGCGAGTGTGAGGCTCCTTTTCTCAAGTTTTTGTCTCTGGATATCGTGTCACTCATGGTCGTGGAATTTCTGGGTGACTTCATGGGAAATGGACGAGTCTTACTCTCTGGTGGTTTGGCCACGTCCAAAGAGTTTGGGGTCATTCTGTGGGCTGGAAGAAGTCAGTTTTTTGTTGTTGTTGTTGTTGTTGTTGTTGTTTTCTTTTTTAACCTCAGGTGTCCCACCAAATGAGGGATTCCAGAGTAGAGCCCTGGGGAGGGGCGATTGGACAATCAGAAATCTGGTTAAAAATTGGGGCCTAGGTTCCCGGGGGAATTCTCCCAAACATTTAAAGAAGAACTAATTCCTATTCTCCTGAAACTGTTCCAAAAAATAGAAATGGAAGGAAAACTTCCAAACTCATTTTATGAGGCCAGCATCACCTTGATCCCAAAACCAGACAAGGATCCCACCAAAAAAGAGAGCTATAGACCGATATCCTTGATGAACACAGATGCGAAAATACTCAACAAAATACTAGCCAATAGGATTCAACAGTACATTAAAAAGATTATTCACCACGACCAAGTGGGATTTATTCCAGGGCTGCAAGGTTGGTTCAACATCCGCAAATCAGTCAATGTGATACAACACATCAATAAAAGAAAGAACAAGAACCATATGATACTTTCAATAGATGCTGAAAAAGCATTTGACAAAGTACAGCATCCCTTCCTGATCAAAACTCTTCAAAGTGTAGGGATAGAGGGCACATACCTCAATATCATCAAAGCCATCTATGAAAAACCCACCGCAAATATCATTCTCAATGGAGAAAAACTGAAAGCTTTTCCACTAAGGTCAGGAACACGGCAGGGATGTCCATTATCACCACTGCTATTCAACATAGTACTAGAGGTCCTAGCCTCAGCAATCAGACAACAAAAGGAAATTAAAGGCATCCAAATCGGCAAAGAAGAAGTCAAATTATCACTCTTCGCAGATGATATGATACTATATGTGGAAAACCCAAAAGACTCCACTCCAAAACTGCTAGAACTTATACAGGAATTCAGTAAAGTGTCAGGATATAAAATCAATGCACAGAAATCAGTTGCATTTCTCTACACCAACAGCAAGACAGAAGAAAGGGAAATTAAGGAGTCAATCCCATTTACAATTGCATCCAAAACCATAAGATACCTAGGAATAAACCTAACAAAAGAGACACAGAATCTATACTCAGAAAACTATAAAGTACTCATGAAAGAAATTGAGGAAGACACAAAGAAATGGAAAAATGTTCCATGCTCCTGGATTGGAAGAATAAATATTGTGAAAATGTCTATGCTACCTAAAGCAATCTACACATTTAATGCAATTCCTATCAAAGTACCATCCATCTTTCTCAAAGAAATGGAACAAATAATGCTAAAATTTATATGGAACCAGAAAAGACCTCGAATAGCCAAAGGGATATTGAAAAAGAAAGCCAACGTTGGTGGCATCACAATTCCGGACTTCAAGCTCTATTACAAAGCTGTCATCATCAAGACAGCATGGTACTGGCACAAAAACAGACACATAGATCAATGGAACAGAATAGAGAGCCCAGAAATAGACCCTCAAATCTATGGTCAACTCATCTTCGACAAAGCAGGAAAGAATGTCCAATGGAAAAAAGACAGCCTCTTCAATAAATGGTGCTGGGAAAATTGGACAGCCACATGCAGAAAAATGAAATTGGACCATTTCCTTACACCACACACAAAAATAGACTCAAAATGGATGAAGGACCTCAATGTGCGAAAGGAATCCATCAAAATCCTTGAGGAGAACACAGGCAGCAACCTCTTCGACCTCTGCCGCAGCAACATCTTCCTAGGAACAACGCCAAAGGCAAGGGAAGCAAGGGAAAAAATGAACTATTGGGATTTCATCAAGATCAAAAGCTTTTGCACAGCAAAGGAAACAGTTAACAAAATCAAAAGACAACTGACAGAATGGGAGAAGATATTTGCAAACGACATATCAGATAAAGGACTAGTGTCCAGAATCTATAAAGAACTTAGCAAACTCAACACCCAAAGAACAAATAATCCAATCAAGAAATGGGCAGAGGACATGAACAGACATTTCTGCAAAGAAGACATCCAGATGGCCAACAGACACATGAAAAAGTGCTCCATATCACTAGGCATCAGGGAAATACAAATCAAAACCACAATGAGATATCACCTCACACCAGTCAGAATGGCTAAAATCAACAAGTCAGGAAATGACAGATGCTGGCGAGGATGTGGAGAAAGGGGAACCCTCCTCCACTGTTGGTGGGAATGCAAGCTGGTGCAGCCACTCTGGAAAACAGCATGGAGGTTCCTCAGAATGTTGAAAATAGAACTGCCCTATGACCCAGCAATTGCACTATTGGGTATTTACCCTAAAGATACAAACGTAATGATCCAAAGGGGCACATGCACCCGAATGTTTATAGCAGCAATGTCCACAATAGCCAAACTATGGAAAGAACCTAGATGTCCATCCACAGATGAATGGATCAAGAAGATGTGGTATATATACACAATGGAATACTATGCAGCCATCAAAAGAAATGAAATCTTGCCATTTGCGACAACATGGATGGAACTAGAGCGTATCATGCTTAGCGAAATAAGTCAAGCAGAGAAAGACAACTATCATATGATCTCCCTGATATGAGGAAGTGGTGATGCAACATGGAGGCTTAAGTGGGTAGGAGAAGAATCAATGAAACAAGATGTGATTGGGAGGGAGACAAACCATAAGTGACTCTTAATCTCACAAAACAAACTGAGGGTTGCTGGGGGGAGGGGGTTTGGGAGAAGGGGGTGGGAATATGGACATTGGGGAGGGTATGTGCTTTGGTGAGTGCTGTGAAGTGTGTAAACCTGGTGATTCACAGACCTGTACCCCTGGGGATAAAAATATATGTATAAAAAAAAAAAAAAAAGAAAGAAAGGACAAATACCCAACTTTTGTAGCAACATGGACGGGACTGGAAGAGATTATTATGCTGAGTGAAATAAGTCAAGCAGAGAGAGTCAATTATCATATGGTTTCACTTATTTGTGGAGCATAACAAATAGCATGGAGGACATGGGGAGTTAGAGAGGAGAAGGGAGTTGGGGGAAATTGGAAGGGGAGGTGAACCATGAGAGACTATGGACTCTGAAAAACAATCTGAGGATTTTGAAGGGGTGGGGGGTGGGAGTTTGGGGTACTAGGTGGTGGGTATTATAAAGGGCACGAATTGCATGGAGCACTGGGTGTGGTGAAAAATAATGAATACTGTTATGCTGAAAATAAAAAATAAATAAAAATAAATAAATAAAAAAAAAAAAAAATTGGGGCCTAGGGACATGTCAAGCCCATTATGACATCTAATTGTCCAGCCAAGGAGAGGACTTACTCGAGGACAGGACTCATGCTGAGGGTCACAATGCGTGTGTATGCCCTCGTCGCACTCAAGAATGGGCGGGGCCTCAGGGTGAATGCTGGTTTCTCCTACACTGAACGTTGGACAACGTGCCAACCACAAGGGTTCTTGCCATGGGTAAGGAGGAGTTCTGATTTCTGCATCACACTCACCCCTGAGCAGTGATTGGAGATAAGGTCTCGGTTCTGAAGCCTGAAAACTGAGGTAGGGAAGAGATGATGACCTAAGGCGATGGAGGGTTTCATGTGCTCAGTGTGCGGTCAGATTTCTGGGTGTTGGTCAGGAGTTCCGGGCTCAGGTTGTGTTCGACAGTGCATTAGTGCCCAGGTTAGACTATATAATTTGGGTAAAGTCGAGTGCTGTGTAGGTTTACCCGCATTTAAGGTGCCTGGGCAGGTCATGAGGCAATAATTTATTTCTAGAGGGCAGGCAGAGTGCTGCATTGTGGGTCCTGAATTGCCAAACTTGAGGGCTTTGGGGCCAGGAGTGTGAGGACAGAATTCTTAGAAGACAAGCTAGACTTCGGTTTCAGGGCGAGGTCATGGCAGGTACCCCCTGCAGATCTGAACCAATATCTCATGCATCTGAAGTCAGGGCGAGGATCAGACGTTGGCTCAGGATGGATTTTCTGTGCATGATTGACGCTTCATGAAGGGAGCGGAATCTCGAGGCCATTGAGGTTTTCCCACGTTGGGAGTTGTGGGATGCCCCCTTAAAGGATTCCTTCTGCGGGACAATTGAAACCTGTTGAACAGCTCCAGGACATTCCATATGGAATGACTCCAGAGCACCGTTCGTGGATGGATGCCTGGGAAGCCCTCCTCGCATTCAAATTGTCTCCTAGCAACAAGACAGTTTAGATCTGATGGCTCTGCCGGAACAACCGGGGTGGCTGAGTTGAAATGGACTTTCCTGAGGATGGGTCCTAATGTGTTTTTGTGTCCATGAGTGCCTTGGAATGGGGCGGTGGCACCGGGACCCTGAAGTACTCTCCTAAGCTTTGGACATGGCTCCCATGCACAGGTTTCCTTGTGGAGACGAGTTGAGTTCTGATGGGTGCCTCTGGAAAACCCCTATGCTCGTCTTGGAATCAGGCTTTTGAGGACACATGCCTGTAACCCAAAGCAATGGATCCTATTATGGCCTAGGGTCCTGTCTGGTTCAATCTTCTTCTCTGGGGACATCCATCTATGGTATGTGTGGAGGTCGATTATCAGCTGGTGTCAGACACCCCTTGTTTGTTCAGGGCGACCTACACTATTGGGATGGCCTTAGGGACTTTCGAGGTTTCTCCTAATTTGTACGATTATGGACCATGGAATGGGCAGAATTCCCATGGATTGGTAGGCACAGTCCTAATGTGTGGCTCCAAGGGCCCAGCCTGGAGGGTGTGTGGCCCAAGACTTTGAGGACAGAAGTCTGAAACACAAACTCAGCTTAGGTTTGGGGACGTAGGTATGGCAGACCCGATCTACAAACCATGAGAAGAACTCTACAGGATATGAAGAAAGTGCGAGTCTGTGGCGATTGCTCAGGCTTTTGTCTCTGGATTTTGTATCAGTGATGGCCGTGGAATGTCAGGGAGGCCTCATGGGCCATGGACGAATCTTCCTCTCTGAGGATTTGGCCCGATTCCCAATTGCTTTTCGTCAATCTGTGGGATGGGAGGACTCATTTCAGTTTTGTTACCTCAGGTGTCCCACCAAAAGAGGAATTCCAAAGCAAAGCCGTGGGGAAGACTGAAGGGACAATCTGAACTATGGTGAAAAATTGGGGCCTAGGGGCATGGCAAGCCCAATATGCTATCTCTTCATCCAGCCACTGAGTGGCCTTACTTGAGGACTGGGCTCAGCCTGAGGGTCACAATGTGTGTTTGTGACCAATGTGGCCCGCGAGCATGGGCGGGGCCTCATGGGACACACTGGTTTCAACGACACTGAACGTTGGACAACATGCCAACCACAAGGTTTCTTGCCATGGGGAAGGAGTTCTGATTTCTGCATCACCTTCAACATGGACAGTGATTGGAGATAAGTTCTAGGTTCTGAAACCTGGAAATCGAGGTTGGGAAGAGATGACGACCTAAGGCCATGGCGGCTCGATGTGCTCAGTGTGCGGCCAGCTGTCTGGGAGGGGCCAGGGGTCCAGGTTCAGGCTGTGTCAGAAAGGGCATTAGTGCCCTGGTCAGCCTATGTATTTGGGGTACAGCCAAGGTCGGTGCAGGTTGATCCTCATTTGGGGTTACTGATTAGCCCCAGAGGACAATGTTTTTTATCTGGAGGGCAGGCAGAGTGCTGCATTGTAGTTCTGGATTGCCAAACTGGAGGGCTTGTGGGCCAGTAGTCTGACGACAAAAGTCTGAGAACACAAGCTAGGCTTAGGTTTCTGGGTGAGGCCATGGCAGGCACAATCTACAGACATGAATCGAGATCTCGTGCATCTGAAGTCAGGGCGAGGATCAGACGATCGCTCAGGTTATAGTTTCTGTCCCTGATGGCCCCTTCATGAATGGGGGGGGGATCACGAGGCCATGGGGGTTTTCCCACGATGGGAGTTGTGAGAAGCTCCAAACTGCAGAGAGTCTTTGGCAGGACAATGGAGACCTGTTGTTTGGCTCCAGGCCAATGATTCTGAGCAGGGTTCTAAGGTTGGATGGCTGGGTAGCCCACCTCGCATTCCAATTGTCTCCTAGCAACAAGACAGGTTAGATCTCCTGGATCTGTGGGGAGTAACCGAGGACGCTGCATTGAAATGGACACCCCTGGGCATGGGTCCTAATGTGCTTTTGTGTCTAAGGAGACCTTGGAATGAAGCGGTGGCACTTGGGCCCTAAAAAGTTCTACTAAACAGAGGCTTTGACACATCTCCAACGTGCAAGTATCCCATGTGTAGATGAGATGTTTTCTGTTGGGTGAGTCAAGAAACAGCTATATGCTGCTTTTGAATTCCAGGCCTCTGAGGAGAGATGCCTGGAAACCAACGCAATGGATCTGATTAGTGCCTAGGGGCCTGTTCTTTCCTTTTTACCTCTGGGGACATCTGTCTATGGGTCTGAGTGCAGGTAGGTGCTCTGTAGGGCTCAGATTGCCCCTGTTTTTCCTGGGAAACGACCACTATTGAGATGGATCAGGGACTTTGGAGGTTTATCCTATTAGAAGGGTTGTGGCCATTGGAATGGGCACACAGAATTCCCTTGGAGAGGGCAAGTACAGTCCTCAGGTTTGGCTCCAGGGGCCTTAGCCTGTAGGTTGTGTATGCCAGGGCTGTTTGGGCAGTTGTCTGAAAACACAAACTCGGCTTATGTTTCGGGTCATAGGTATGTCAGGACTGATCTACAGACCATGAGGAGAACTCTTTTGGATTTGAAAGAAGGGCGAGTGTGAGGCTCCTTTTCTCAAGTTTTTGTCTCTGGATATCGTGTCACTCATGGTCGTGGAATTTCTGGGTGACTTCATGGGAAATGGACGAGTCTTACTCTCTGGTGGTTTGGCCACGTCCAAAGAGTTTGGGGTCATTCTGTGGGCTGGAAGAAGTCAGTTTTTTGTTGTTGTTGTTGTTGTTGTTGTTGTTTTCTTTTTTAACCTCAGGTGTCCCACCAAATGAGGGATTCCAGAGTAGAGCCCTGGGGAGGGGCGACTGGACAATCAGAAATCTGGTTAAAAATTGGGGCCTAGGGACATGTCAAGCCCATTATGACATCTAATTGTCCAGCCAAGGAGAGGACTTACTCGAGGACAGGACTCATGCTGAGGGTCACAATGCGTGTGTATGCCCTCGTCGCACTCAAGAATGGGCGGGGCCTCAGGGTGAATGCTGGTTTCTCCTACACTGAACGTTGGACAACGTGCCAACCACAAGGGTTCTTGCCATGGGTAAGGAGGAGTTCTGATTTCTGCATCACACTCACCCCTGAGCAGTGATTGGAGATAAGGTCTCGGTTCTGAAGCCTGAAAACTGAGGTAGGGAAGAGATGATGACCTAAGGCGATGGAGGGTTTCATGTGCTCAGTGTGCGGTCAGATTTCTGGGGGTTGGTCAGGAGTTCCGGGCTCAGGTTGTGTTCGACAGTGCATTAGTGCCCAGGTTAGACTATATAATTTGGGTAAAGTCGAGTGCTGTGTAGGTTTACCCGCATTTAAGGTGCCTGGGCAGGTCATGAGGCAATAATTTATTTCTAGAGGGCAGGCAGAGTGCTGCATTGTGGGTCCTGAATTGCCAAACTTGAGGGCTTTGGGGCCAGGAGTGTGAGGACAGAATTCTTAGAAGACAAGCTAGACTTCGGTTTCAGGGCGAGGTCATGGCAGGTACCCCCTGCAGATCTGAACCAATATCTCATGCATCTGAAGTCAGGGCGAGGATCAGACGTTGGCTCAGGATGGATTTTCTGTGCATGATTGACGCTTCATGAAGGGAGCGGAATCTCGAGGCCATTGAGGTTTTCCCACGTTGGGAGTTGTGGGATGCCCCCTTAAAGGATTCCTTCTGCGGGACAATTGAAACCTGTTGAACAGCTCCAGGACATTCCATATGGAATGACTCCAGAGCACCGTTCGTGGATGGATGCCTGGGAAGCCCTCCTCGCATTCAAATTGTCTCCTAGCAACAAGACAGTTTAGATCTGATGGCTCTGCCGGAACAACCGGGGTGGCTGAGTTGAAATGGACTTTCCTGAGGATGGGTCCTAATGTGTTTTTGTGTCCATGAGTGCCTTGGAATGGGGCGGTGGCACCGGGACCCTGAAGTACTCTCCTAAGCTTTGGACATGGCTCCCATGCACAGGTTTCCTTGTGGAGACGAGTTGAGTTCTGATGGGTGCCTCTGGAAAACCCCTATGCTCGTCTTGGAATCAGGCTTTTGAGGACACATGCCTGTAACCCAAAGCAGTGGATCCTATTATGGCCTAGGGTCCTGTCTGGTTCAATCTTCTTCTCTGGGGACATCCATCTATGGTATGTGTGGAGGTCGATTATCAGCTGGTGTCAGACACCCCTTGTTTGTTCAGGGCGACCTACACTATTGGGATGGCCTTAGGGACTTTCGAGGTTTCTCCTAATTTGTACGATTATGGACCATGGAATGGGCAGAATTCCCATGGATTGGTAGGCACAGTCCTAATGTGTGGCTCCAGGGGCCCAGCCTGGAGGGTGTGTGGCCCAAGACGTTGAGGACAGAAGTCTGAAACACAAACTCAGCTTAGGTTTGGGGACGTAGGTATGGCAGACCCGATCTACAAACCATGAGAAGAACTCTACAGGATATGAAGAAAGTGCGAGTCTGTGGCGATTGCTCAGGCTTTTGTCTCTGGATTTTGTATCAGTGATGGCCGTGGAATGTCAGGGAGGCCTCATGGGCCATGGACGAATCTTCCTCTCTGAGGATTTGGCCCGATTCCCAATTGCTTTTCGTCAATCTGTGGGATGGGAGGACTCATTTCAGTTTTGTTACCTCAGGTGTCCCACCAAAAGAGGAATTCCAAAGCAAAGCCGTGGGGAAGACTGAAGGGACAATCTGAACTATGGTGAAAAATTGGGGCCTAGGGGCATGGCAAGCCCAATATGCTATCTCTTCATCCAGCCACTGAGTGGCCTTACTTGAGGACTGGGCTCAGCCTGAGGGTCACAATGTGTGTTTGTGACCAATGTGGCCCGCGAGCATGGGCGGGGCCTCATGGGACACACTGGTTTCAACGACACTGAACGTTGGACAACATGCCAACCACAAGGTTTCTTGCCATGGGGAAGGAGTTCTGATTTCTGCATCACCTTCAACATGGACAGTGATTGGAGATAAGTTCTAGGTTCTGAAACCTGGAAATCGAGGTTGGGAAGAGATGACGACCTAAGGCCATGGCGGCTCGATGTGCTCAGTGTGCGGCCAGCTGTCTGGGAGGGGCCAGGGGTCCAGGTTCAGGCTGTGTCAGAAAGGGCATTAGTGCCCTGGTCAGCCTATGTATTTGGGGTACAGCCAAGGTCGGTGCAGGTTGATCCTCATTTGGGGTTACTGATTAGCCCCAGAGGACAATGTTTTTTATCTGGAGGGCAGGCAGAGTGCTGCATTGTAGTTCTGGATTGCCAAACTGGAGGGCTTGTGGGCCAGTAGTCTGACGACAAAAGTCTGAGAACACAAGCTAGGCTTAGGTTTCTGGGTGAGGCCATGGCAGGCACAATCTACAGACATGAATCGAGATCTCGTGCATCTGAAGTCAGGGCGAGGATCAGACGATCGCTCAGGTTATAGTTTCTGTCCCTGATGGCCCCTTCATGAATGGGGGGGGGATCACGAGGCCATGGGGGTTTTCCCACGATGGGAGTTGTGAGAAGCTCCAAACTGCAGAGAGTCTTTGGCAGGACAATGGAGACCTGTTGTTTGGCTCCAGGCCAATGATTCTGAGCAGGGTTCTAAGGTTGGATGGCTGGGTAGCCCACCTCGCATTCCAATTGTCTCCTAGCAACAAGACAGGTTAGATCTCCTGGATCTGTGGGGAGTAACCGAGGACGCTGCATTGAAATGGACACCCCTGGGCATGGGTCCTAATGTGCTTTTGTGTCTAAGGAGACCTTGGAATGAAGCGGTGGCACTTGGGCCCTAAAAAGTTCTACTAAACAGAGGCTTTGACACATCTCCAACGTGCAAGTATCCCATGTGTAGATGAGATGTTTTCTGTTGGGTGAGTCAAGAAACAGCTATATGCTGCTTTTGAATTCCAGGCCTCTGAGGAGAGATGCCTGGAAACCAAAGCAATGGATCTGATTAGTGCCTAGGGGCCTGTTCTTTCCTTTTTATCACTGGGGACATCTGTCAATGGGTCTGAGTGCAGGTAGGTGCTCTGTAGGGCTCAGATTGCCCCTGTTTTTCCTGGGAAACGACCACTATTGAGATGGATCAGGGACTTTGGAGGTTTATCCTATTAGAAGGGTTGTGGCCATTGGAATGGGCACACAGAATTCCCTTGGAGAGGGCAAGTACAGTCCTCAGGTTTGGCTCCAGGGGCCTTAGCCTGTAGGTTGTGTATGCCAGGGCTGTTTGGACAGTTGTCTGAAAACACAAACTCGGCTTATGTTTCGGGTCATAGGTATGTCAGGACTGATCTACAGACCATGAGGAGAACTCTTTTGGATTTGAAAGAAGGGCGAGTGTGAGGCTCCTTTTCTCAAGTTTTTGTCTCTGGATATCGTGTCACTCATGGTCGTGGAATTTCTGGGTGACTTCATGGGAAATGGACGAGTCTTACTCTCTGGTGGTTTGGCCACGTCCAAACAGTTTGGGGTCATTCTGTGGGCTGGAAGAAGTCAGTTTTTTGTTGTTGTTGTTGTTGTTGTTGTTGTTGTTTTCTTTTTTAACCTCAGGTGTCCCACCAAATGAGGGATTCCAGAGTAGAGCCCTGGGGAGGGGCGACTGGACAATCAGAAATCTGGTTAAAAATTGGGGCCTAGGGACATGTCAAGCCCATTATGACATCTAATTGTCCAGCCAAGGAGAGGACTTACTCGAGGACAGGACTCATGCTGAGGGTCACAATGCGTGTGTATGCCCTCGTCGCACTCAAGAATGGGCGGGGCCTCAGGGTTTCTCCTACACTGATCGTTGGACAACGTGCCAACCACAAGGGTTCTTGCCATGGGTAAGGAGGAGTTCTGATTTCTGCATCAGACTCACCCCTGGGCAGTGATTGGAGATAAGGTCTCGGTTCTGAAGCCTGAAAACTGAGGTAGGGAAGAGATGATGACCTAAGGCCATGGCGGGTTTTATGTGCTCAGTGTGCGGTCAGCTTTCTGGGTGTTGGTCAGGAGGTCCGGGCTCAGGATGTGTTCGACAGTGCATTAGTGCCCAGGTTAGACTATATAATTTGGGTAAAGTCGAGTGCTGTGTAGGTTTACCCTCATTTAAGGTGCCTGGGAAGCTCATGAGGCAATAATTTTTTTCTCTAGAGGGCAGGCAGAGTGCTGCATTTTGGGTCCAGAATTGCCAAACTTGAGGGCTTTGGGGCCAGGAGTGTGAGGATGGAAGTCTGAGAAGACAAGCTAGACTTGGGTTTCAGGGCGAGGGCACGGCAGGTACCCCCTGCAGATCTGAACCAATATCTCATGCATCTGAAGTCAGGGCGAGGATCAGACGTTGGCTCAGGTGGGAGTTTCTGAGCATGACGGCCGCTTCATGAAGGGAGCGGAATCTCGAGACCATTGAGATTTTCCCACGTTGGGAGTTGTGGGATGCCCCCTTCCAGGATTCCTTCTTCCGGTCAATTGAGACCTGTTGGACAGCTCCAGGACATCCCATATGGTATGACTCCAGAGCACCGTTCGCGGATGGATGCCTGGGAAGCCCGCCTCGCATTCCAATTGTCTCCTAGCAACAAGACAGTTTAGATCTGATGGCTCTGCGGGAGCAACCTCGGTGGCTGAGTTGAAATGGACTTTCCTGAGGATGTGTCCTAATGTGTTTTTGTGTCCATGAGGGCCTTGGAATGGGGCGGTGGCACCGGCAACATGAAGTACTTTCCTAAGCTTTGGACATGGCTCCCATGCACAGGTTTACTTGTGGAGACGAGATGAGTTCTGATGGGTGCCTCAGGAAAACCCCTATGCTCGTATTGGAATCAGGCTTTTGAGGACACATGCCTGTAACCCAAAGCAATGGATCCTATTATGGCCTAGGGTCCTGTCTGGTTCAATCTTCTTCTCTGGGGACATCCATCTATGGTATGAGTGGAGGTCGATTATCAGCTGGTGTCAGACACCCCTTGTTTGTTCCGGGTGACCCACAATATTGGGATGGCCTAAGGGTCGTTGGAGGTTTCTCCTAATTTGTACGATTTTGGACCATGGAATGGGCAGAATTCCCATGGATTGGTAGGCACAGTCCTAATGTGTGGCTCCAGGGGCCCAGCCTGGAGGGTGTGTGGCCCAAGACTTTGAGGACAGAAGTCTGAAAACACAAACTCAGCTTAGGTTTGGGGACGTAGGTATGGCAGGCCCGATCTACACACCATGAGAAGAACTCTACAGGATATGAAGAAAGTGCGAGTCTGTGGCGATTGCTCAGGCTTTTGTCTCTGGATTTTGTATCAGTGATGGCCGTGTAATGTCGGGGAGGCCTCATGGGCCATGGACGAATCTTCCTCTCTGAGGATTTGGCCCGATTCCCAATTGCTTTTCGTCAATCTGTGGGATGGGAGGACTCATTTCAGTTTTGTTACCTCAGGTGTCCCACCAAAAGAGGAATTCCAAAGCAAACCCGTGGGGAAGACTGAAGGGACAATCCGAACTATGGTTAAAAATTGGGGCCTAGGGGCATGGCAAGCCCAATATGCTATCTCTTCATCCAGCCACTGAGTGGCCTTACTTGAGGACTGGGCTCAGCCTGAGGGTCGCAATGTGTGTTTGTGACCAATGTGGCCCGCGAGCATGGACGGGGCCTCATGGGCCACACTGGTTTCAACGACACTGAACGTTGGACAACATGCCAACCACAAGGTTTCTTGCCATGGGGAAGGAGTTCTGATTTCTGCATCACCTTCAACATGGACAGTGATTGGAGATAAGGTCTAGGTTCTGAAACCTGAAAACCGAGGTTGGGAAGAGATGACGACCTAAGGCCATGGCGGCTCGATGTGCTCAGTGTGCAGCCAGCTGTCTGGGAGGTGCCAGGGGGTCCAGGCTCAGGTTGTGTCAGAAAGGGCATTAGTGCCCTGGTCAGCCTATGTATTTGGGGTACAGCCAATGTCGGTGCAGGTTGATCCTCATTTGGGGTTACTGGGTAGCCCCAGAGGACAATGTTTTTTATCTTGAGGGCAGGCAGAGTGCTGCATTGTAGTTCTGGATTGCCAAACTGGAGGCCTTGTGGGCCAGTAGTCTGACGACAAAAGTCTGAGAACACAAGCTAGGCTTAGGTTTCTGGGTGAGGCCATGGCAGGCACAATCTACAGACCTGAATCGAGATCTCGTGCATCTGAAGTCAGGGCGAGGATCAGACGATCGCTCAGGTTGGAGTTTCTGTCCCTGATGGCCCCTTCATGAATGGGGGGGCATCACGAGGCCATGGGGGTTTTCCCATGATGGGAGTTGTGAGAAGCTCCAAACTGCAGAGAGTCTTCGGCAGGACAATTGAGACCTCTTGTTTGGCTCCAGGCCAATGATTCTGAGCAGGATTCTAAGGATGGATGGCTGGGTAGCCCACCTCGCATTCCAATTGTCTCCTAGCAACAAGACAGTTTAGATCTCCTGGATCTGTGGGGAGCTACCGAGGATGCTGAGTTGAAATGCACACCACTGGGGATGGGTCCGAATGTGCTTTTGTGTCTATGGAGACCTTGGAATGAAGCGGTGGCACTGGGGCCCTAAAGGGTTCTCCTAAACAGAGGCTTTGACACAATTCCAACGTGCAAGTTTCCCATGTGTAGATGAGATGTTTTCTGATGGTTGAGTCAAGAAACAGCTATATGCTGCTTTTGAAATCCAGGCCTCTGAGGAGAGATGCCTGGAAACCAAAGCAATGGATCTGATTAGTGCCTAGGGGCCTGTTCTTTCCTTTTTACCTCTGAGGACATCTGTCTATGGGTCTGAGTGCAGGTAGGGGCTCATTTGGGCTCAGATTGCCCCTGTTTTTCCTGGGAAGCTACCACTATTGAGATATATCAGGGACTTTGGAGGTTTATCCTATTAGAAGGGTTGTGGCCATTGGAATGGGCACACACAATTCCCTTGGAGAGAACAAGTACAGTCCTCAGGTTTGGCTCCAGGGGCCTGAGCCTGTAGGTTGTGTAGTCCAGCCCTTTTTGGACAGTTGTCTGAAAACACAAACTCGGCTTATGTTTCAGGTCATAGGTATGGCAGGACTGATCTACAGACCATGAGGAGAACTTTTCGGGATTTGAAAGAAGGGCGAGTGTGAGGCTCCTGCTCAAGTTTTTGTCTCGGGATATCGTGTCACTCATGGTCGTGGAATTTCTGGGTGACTTCATGGGAAATGGACGAGTCTTACTCTCTGGTGGTTTGGCCCCGTCCAAAGAGTTTGGGTTCATTCTGTGGGCTGGAAGAAGTCCGTTTTATTTTGAAGTTGTTGTTGTTGTTTTCTTTTTTAACCTCAGGTGTCCCACCAAATGAGGGATTTCAGAGTAGAGCCCTAGGAGGGGCGACTGGACAATCAGAAATCTGGTTAAAAATTGGGGCCTAGGGACATGTCAAGCCCATTATGACATCTAATGGTCCAGCCACTGAGAGGACTTACTAGAGGACAGGACTCATGCTGAGGGTCACAATGCGTGTGTATGCCCTCGTCGCACTCAAGAATGGGCGGGGCCTCAGGGTTTCTCCTACACTGATCGTTGGACAACGTGCCAACCACAAGGGTTCTTGCCATGGGTAAGGAGGAGTTCTGATTTCTGCATCACACTCACACCTGGGCAGTGATTGGAGATAAGGTCTCGGTTCTGAAGCCTGAAAACTGAGGTAGGGAAGAGATGATGACCTAAGGCCATGGCGGGTTTTTTGTGCTCAGTGTGCGGTCAGCTTTCTGGGTGTTGGTCAGGAGGTCCGGGCTCAGGATTAGTTCGACAGTGCATTAGTGCCCAGGTTAGACTATATAATTTGGGTAAAGTCGAGTGCTGTGTAGGTTTACCCTCATTTAAGGTGCCTGGGCAGCTCATGAGGCAATAATTTTTTTCTCTAGAGGGCAGGCAGAGTGCTGCATTTTGGGTCCAGAATTGCCAAACTTGAGGGCTTTGGGGCCAGGAGTGTGAGGATGGAAGTCTGAGAAGACAAGCTAGACTTGGGTTTCAGGGCGAGGGCACGGCAGGTACCCCCTGCAGATCTGAACCAATATCTCATGCATCTGAAGTCAGGGCGAGGATCAGACGTTGGCTCAGGTGGGAGTTTCTGAGCATGACGGCCGCTTCATGAAGGGAGCGGAATCTCGAGACCATTGAGGTTTTCCCACGTTGGGAGTTGTGGGATGCCCCCTTCCAGGATTCCTTCTTCCGGACAATTGAGACCTGTTGGACAGCTCCAGGACATCCCATATGGTATGACTCCAGAGCACCGTTCACGGATGGATGCCTGGGAAGCCCGCCTCGCATTCCAATTGTCTCCTAGCAACAAGACAGTTTAGATCTGATGGCTCTGCGGGAGCAACCTCGGTGGCTGAGTTGAAATGGACTTTCCTGAGGATGTGTCCTAATGTGTTTTTGTGTCCATGAGGGCCTTGGAATGGGGCGGTGGCACCGGCAACCTGAAGTACTTTCCTAAGCTTTGGACATGGCTCCCATGCACAGGTTTACTTGTGGAGACGAGATGAGTTCTGATGGGTGCCTCAGGAAAACCCCTATGCTCGTATTGGAATCAGGCTTTTGAGGACACATGCCTGTAACCCATAGCAATGGATCCTATTATGGCCTAGGGTCCTGTCTGGTTCAATCTTCTTCTCTGGGGACATCCATCTATGGTATGAGTGGAGGTCGATTATCAGCTGGTGTCAGACACCCCTTGTTTGTTCCGGGTGACCCACACTATTGGGATGGCCTAAGGGTCGTTGGAGGTTTCTCCTAATTTGTACGATTTTGGACCATGGAATGGGCAGAATTCCCATGGATTGGTAGGCACAGTCCTAATGTGTGGCTCCAGGGGCCCAGCCTGGAAGGTGTGTGGCCCAAGACTTTGAGGACAGAAGTCTGAAAACACAAACTCAGCTTAGGTTTGGAGACGTAGGTATGGCAGGCCCGATCTACAAACCATGAGAAGAACTCTACAGGATATGAAGAAAGTGCGAGTCTGTGGCGATTGCTCAGGCTTTTGTCTCTGGATTTTGTATCAGTGATGGCCGTGGAATGTCGGGGAGGCCTCATGGGCCATGGACGAATCTTCCTCTCTGAGGATTTGGCCCGATTCCCAATTGCTTTTCGTCAATCTGTGGGATGGGAGGACTCATTTCAGTTTTGTTACCTCAGGTGTCCCACCAAAAGAGGAATTCCAAAGCAAAGCCGTGGGGAAGACTGAAGGGACAATCCGAACTATGGTTAAAAATTGGGGCCTAGGGGCATGGCAAGCCCAATATGCTATCTCTTCATCCAGCCACTGAGTGGCCTTACTTGAGGACTGGGCTCAGCCTGAGGGTCACAATGTGTGTTTGTGACCAATGTGGCCCGCGAGCATGGGCGGGGCCTCATGGGACACACTGGTTTCAACGACACTGAACTTTGGACAACATGCCAACCACAAGGTTTCTTGCCATGGGGAAGGAGTTCTGATTTCTGCATCACCTTCAACATGGACTGTGATTGGAGATAAGGTCTAGGTTCTGAAACCTGAAAACCGAGGTTGGGAAGAGATGACGACCTAAGGCCATGGCGGCTCGATGTGCTCAATGTGCGGCCAGCTGTCTGGAAGGGGCCAGGGGTTTCAGGCTCAGGCTGTGTCAGAAAGGGCATTAGTGCCCTGGTCAGCCTATGTATTTGGGGTACAGCCAAGGTCGATGCAGGTTGATCCTCATTTGGGGTTACTGGGTAGCCCCAGAGGACAATGTTTTTTATCTGGAGGGCAGGCAGAGTGTTGCATTGTAGTTCTGGATTGCCAAACTGGAGGCCTTGTGGGCCAGTAGTCTGACGACAAAAGTCTGAGAACACAAGCTAGGCTTAGGTTTCTGGGTGATGCCATGGCAGGCACAATCTACAGACCTGAATCGAGATCTCGTGCATCTGAAGTCAGGGCGAGGATCAGACGATCGCTCAGGTTGGAGTTTCTGTCCCTGATGGCCTCTTCATGAATGGGGGGGCATCACGAGGCCATGGGGGTTTTCCCATGATGGGAGTTGTGAGAAGCTCCAAACTGCAGAGAGTCTTCGGCAGGACAATTGAGACCTGTTGTTTGGCTCCAGGCCAATGATTCTGAGCAGGGTTCTAAGGATGGATGGCTGGGTAGCCCACCTCGCATTCCAATTGTCTCCTAGCAACAAGACAGTTTAGATCTCCTGGATCTGTGGGGAGCTACCGAGGATGCTGAGTTGAAATGCACACCCCTGGGGATGGGTCCGAATGTGCTTTTGTGTCTATGGAGACCTTGGAATGAAGCGGTGGCTCTGGGGCCCTAAAGGGTTCTCCTAAACAGAGGCTTTGACACAGCTCCAACGTGCAAGTTTCCCATGTGTAGATGAGATGTTTTCTGATGGGTGAAACAAGAAACAGCTATGTGCTGCTTTTGAAATCCAGGCCTCTGAGGAGAGATGCCTGGAAACCAAAGCAATGGATCTGATTAGTGCCTAGGGGCCTGTTCTTTCCTTTTTACCTCTGAGGACATCTGTCTATGGGTCTGAGTGCAGGTAGGGGCTCATTTGGGCTCAGATTGCCCCTGTTTTTCCTGGGATGCTACCACTATTGAGATATATCAGGGACTTTGGAGGTTTATCCTATTAGAAGGGTTGTGGCCATTGGAATGGGCACACACAATTCCCTTGGAGAGGGCAAGTACAGTCCTCAGGTTTGGCTCCAGGGGCCTGAGCCTGTAGGTTGTGTAGTCCAGCCCTTTTTGGACAGTTGTCTGAAAACACAAACTCGGCTTATGTTTCAGGTCATAGGTATGGCAGGACTGATCTACAGACCATGAGGAGAACTTTTCGGGATTTGAAAGAAGGGCGAGTGTGAGGCTCCTGCTCAAGTTTTTGTCTCGGGATATCGTGTCACTCATGGTCGTGGAATTTCTGGGTGACTTCATGGGAAATGGACGAGTCTTACTCTCTGGTGGTTTGGCCCCGTCCAAAGAGTTTGGGTTCATTCTGTGGGCTGGAAGAAGTCCGTTTTATTTTGTTGTTGTTGTTGTTTTCTTTTTTAACCACAGGTGTCCCACCAAATGAGGGATTTCAGAGTAGAGCCCTAGGAGGGGCAACTGGACAATCAGAAATCTGGTTAAAAATTGGGGCCTAGGGACATGTCAAGCCCATTATGACATCTAATGGTCCAGCCACTGAGAGGACTTACTAGAGGATAGGACTCATGCTGAGGGTCACAATGCGTGTGTATGCCCTCGTCGCACTCAAGAATGGGCGGGGCCCCAGGGTTTCTCCTACACTGATCGTTGGACAACGTGCCAACCACAAGGGTTCTTGCCATGGGTAAGGAGGAGTTCTGATTTCTGCATCAGACTCACCCCTGGGCAGTGATTGGAGATAAGGTCTCGGTTCTGAAGCCTGAAAACTGAGGTAGGGAAGAGATGATGACCTAAGGCCATGGCGGGTTTTATGTGCTCAGTGTGCGGTCAGCTTTCTGGGTGTTGTTCAGGAGGTCCGGGCTCAGGATGTGTTCGACAGTGCATTAGTGCCCAGGTTAGACTATATAATTTGGGTAAAGTCGAGTGCTGTGTAGGTTTACCCTCATTTAAGGTGCCTGGGAAGCTCATGAGGCAATAATTTTTTTCTCTAGAGGGCAGGCAGAGTGCTGCATTGTGGGTCCGGAATTGCCA